>NC_088781.1:13386856-13686856 GCF_958450345.1 Calliphora vicina | reverse complement strand
AACATATCAAACAAATGTTGGAAAGTGATGAAGAACTGCAACAAGATGAAATAGAAGTAATGGCTGATGCTGATAATAGTAAAGATAAGTTTGTAGAAAATAGTAAACTTAATTCAAATGATATTTTAAGTTCTGTAAATTCTATAATACCAAAGTTAAGTGACCTTTGTAGGGCTGCCTTAAATAGTTCCTTGAATTCTAATAGTAATTTAGCACAACACACTGAAACGCCCACGATTTTAGTGGAACGTGAATTAAGCGTAGAAGAAGCTTTAGCTGAAATGTACCGCCAGGCGGGCGTATTATTATCCGATCCCGAGGATTGTGATAATGATATTGCAACAGATGGCCGCGTTGAGGAGGCGCATGATGTGTTATTGATTAATTTACAAGAAATTTTAAATAGTGATAATAATGAAGTCTATGTTTTACAATGTGATATGAATGAAAATCTGTTGAATGTAGTGCAGCAAACAGCAGAGGAGCAGAGACATGAACATCAAGATAGTGATGTAGTTGATGATACGGAAAGAGTAAATACGGTACAGTTTATAGGCATCTTAGATACCCAAAGTACAGAACCACAAATTCACATCATTAGTTCCGATTCGGAAAGTGAGGTTATCATATTGAGCGATGATGAATCCGATTTCGGTTATAGACCATTTATTGCTCGCCAGGAACGCATTACAATACCATTTATCAATGATAACGATATCAATGATTGCGATAGCTTATCCGATATATCGACTATACATCATGAGGAAATAGTACCTGATAATTTAAATAAATTCTTGGAAGAAGAATTCTATAAATATTTACACGAGAAATATGTACAAAGAAATATATCAAAATATTATCATGCCAATCGGGTGTTGAAAAAATATAGAAAACGATTTGTAAAGACGAAAAGGCAGTGAGAGAACTACTATAACGAAGTTAAGCATTTGAGTATTTTGTAGGGAGAGAGTTTAACATTAAGAGTCCCAAACTGAGTAATATTTGATATCAAATTTAGAAAATACCAAGTTTATATTTCCTCTGTTAGGTTAGAGAGAATTAGTTTTGATATCAAATTGAAACATCTCTCTCTCTACTAACTATTATTTAGCCAGTAAAATTTTCAAAATGTTATTGTGCTCAATTTAGAAAAACCATTAACTGCCATTAATAATTGAAAGGGGCGTTATTAATTCAAAAAATATCAAAAAGTAAATTAAATATCAAACAAAAAAAAAGAATCTCAATAACCAAAAGTTTTTAACTAAAATAATTGAAAAAAAACAATTTGTATTAAAAATGCAAATAATAATTATTTTTTGAATCTCATATTTAAAACACAATTAAATCAAAATAGCAGAAAACCATAACTTCTGATCATGGCCTTTTTGCTGGGATAAACGAATTTTAATAGGTTTGTTTTTAAACAAATTACTTTCAAATTGTACTCAAAATACTAAATATTTAATAATGATAAGCTATCGATTTTAAGGTTCATTTACTCTTTCCGTATATACATATTTATTTAAATAATTTTTACATTTTCAAAAAACCAGCCCATTAAAAATATTTTTTTCTATGAAAAAAGTATTTAAATTTTAGATAAAAAACATCAACTATATTATTGTAATAATAACATTGCATGACTTTATACATTTTTATTTTTTTTTCGCTGATTTTGCTGTCATTGTGCATTAATAATTACTTGTAAAACATAGCATTCAATGTTTTCAAAATCATATAGTTTTTGTAGCAAAAAAGGTTTTACATGATAATTATCCATTTTTTTTTGTATATTAAGGTATTTAAATTAAAATAAGTTGATATTTTTTAGTAAAATAGTTTAAAGTGTCAAACTAGCTTTGATTTTATTTAGATTTTTTCGTTTTTAGTCAATTATATTTATATTTGTTGTGTTTTATTTTCTGTTTGAATTTAGATAATTTATATTTGATGGTTTTATGTTACAATTAAAATATAATGGTTGAATTGTTATTTTGTTATTTAACCAAAACACCCTAAGTGCATTAAATTTGTTTTTTTGTTTTTAAAATTGTTTAATTGTTTAGATTTTAATAAACTAAAATATACATATGTAAATCTTGTCTGAAACTATAGAGAAATAAATAAAATAAGACAAGAAATAAATAAATAAAATAAGGCAGATTTTGAAAGGGGTTATAAAGTTTATTAAATTAACTGATTTTACTTAAATATTTTTCTTGAAACCCAGAAACATTTCTTTAATTAAATGTTTCCTTAGTTTCTTTAATAACATTCTGGGAGCTAATAATTTCGGATTCACTTCTAGAACTCGATCTGTGAAATAACGAGTTGTTGCGATATAAAACCAGATATGAACCAGTTCATAAACCGATGTAAAACCGGGTATCTTCTAGCTCTTCTCTGGATCAAGTTTTTGAAAATTGCAGCAATAGTTCTTAGCTCAAAAATATAGTATAGTAGTGAATTCTCTAATCGTACTCGGGCTATTATTCCAATTTGAAATACAATTTAAGGTTATTGGTTTAAAAATTAAATCTAAAAGTGGACTTATGTACATCTCTAGATGTCAGCAGACGTTCATTGTTTTAAAAAAAATGTTCCAAGTTCTTTAGCAGTTCTATGTTAGAAATTATAGTTAATTAGTAAGTCTCAGAGTAAACTTTTCTCTAATCGGTCTCGGGTTATTATTTCAAATTGAAAAAACAGGCTGGTCTAATGTGAGGTTATGAAGAAAATTGTCTGCAAAAAAACACTTAAATTTGGACAAATTCAGATTTATTGATACCAATGTAAAGTAGAAATATGGGAATTAATAATGAAATATGATGTCAAGCAAATGTCCACCTCCGCCCACAACCTCTGTTTTCAAACAATTTTGAATCACAATTTTAAAAACTTTTCGCCGCATCAAACACTACCCAGCAGATAAGCAAATAGTCAATGTATCCCTTATAGACAGTAATTGTCACTAATATGTGACCACCAATTTATATATTTAGGGTCATTTGACACGTATGTGCTCTTTGTAGTGCAGATAGAAGTCAATTGGTTACTTTATACATCTCAGTTAACTTCACTTTAGTGTCTCCAAGTAATCTAGGGTGTAGTTATTTTAAATGTTTATTTTATACTCCATTTTTGTGTGAGTAATTCGTACAAACTTGTTTTATATAATTCTCATAAAGTTTATTTTCTTTTTGCTTAAGTATACTGACATCCCATGTAACCATTAGTGTCTCTAAGTAACCTAGAGTGTAGTCCTTTTTAATTTTTATTTTGCACTGCACTTTAGAAAGTAGTTATTTTACCTACCAGTAGTAATATATTGGAGAGTTGTGGGAGGAATGTTTGTTTGCAAGCAATCGGTTATTGCAGTGTCTATAAGATGTGTTTTTATCTGACTAATTGAGGTCATTTTGCACCCGTACATGTTGATCACGTAACATGTTAGGTATCTAGTACAGGAACTGACTCTATGTAATCGGTATGTGAATCCAATGCGTTGACTACTTTGGACCAGCTATCAGACAGTCTCATTGTATTCCACATGTTAAAATAACTGGTCACATAGCTAGTTGTGTTACTGATTGTCACCCTAAATGATAGGTAAAATCACTAGTTCGGGATAGTCTCCTAGAACTGCTAGGTACTGTATTTGACAGCTTCTACATCCTGACAACCATAATCAGCTGATCGGTTGAACACGCCTGTTAAATGAATTCGCCTTGGTTATTATCTACTATTGAGACCCGTTCAGGGTCTCATGATTAGATGTCATGTCACATCCAAAGAGAGAAATGGTTTAAATGATAAGCGAAAGGATGGCATTCGTGCTGTGTTTGTATAAAATCACTAATAAAGATGAATTTGAGCGTAAAATTTTAAACATTCAATTCAGGTAAGAACTAAAATAATCTAATGCAAGGATGCCCAAAGCTAAAACTGTATTTGTGTTGGTGAGCGAAAGAGAACTCCACTGAAATAAAAGTTTAGTGACCTAAATAAAAGATGTCAGTATTTATAAGACTTTATTTGTTAACAATAATCATTCTATTAATTTGTTTTAATTAAATTAATTCCAAATCTGAAAAAAATGTTCTCAGATGTAAATTGAGGTAAAACACGAAACAACACTTCAATGTTTTTTGAGTTCGAATTCTAATAAACAATCCAATTATTTTTTTCAGTGGTCATGTAAATAGCAATACAGCCACTTAGCATGTGCATTCGTCTCTGTCACAGTGAAGACTAAACAAAAGAGAACAAGAATATGTATGTATGGATATCCATGATCTATAGCTACTAAATCATTTTGAAAATTATACAAAAAATAGTTTGTGTAAAATAAGTTAATGAAATGTTATTTTCCCATTCACAAAAATCTGCCTCAAACAAAATACGTAAAATGTTTACAAAGACATAACTAAAGAAAAACAATGTTAAATCAAATAATTAATTGTTATAAATAACATGAAACATATTTTTAAATAGTAGTATTTATATATTAGAGTGTAAATATTTAAATATTTATATACAGGAATATACACATATAAAAAAAAACTAAAAACCAGGATAAATAAAAAAGAATAACTAAAACATACAAATATTTTTAGCTCAATTTTATAAAAAGAAAATATAAAATAAAAATATATTTAAAAATAAAACAAAAAAAAATCATAATAATTTGTTAATATTAGTAAACAAAACACTGCTTTTTTCGTGTCGTTAATAATTTTATTTAATTTTCTATTTTGTTTTTGTAACACATTCCAAAGTTAAAGGACCAAGAGTTTTAGCTGAATAAATATTAAATATAAAATTTTTATTAAAAATAATACATAAATATATGTATTTATAAAAAAAATATACAAATATTTTTTAAAATAATTTTCTTATAAATTTATTTTTTAATACGCTTATTTTTTTGTAGTACAAAACAAATTTTTCCAAAACAAAACAAAAGACATGTTATTATTATTATTTTCAAAATTTGTATAAAAATTAACGTTAAGTTTCAACATAAAAATGAAAAAATAACGGTTGTTTGTTTATTTTTGATTAATTGACTGATATTAAAAGGATAACGTTTGTTTTTTAAGGTGTAGGCTTTATAATTTATTAATATTGAAAAAAGGCTTTATTTATATTTATAAACAATAAAACACTAACTAAAATTAATATTAAAAAAGAAAAGATTTTATTTATAAAAATAAATAAAAAGAAATATATATTTATACAAAACAAATATAAATAATAAATGTCTTAAGAAACTACAAAATATTTTATATTTGAAAATCTTTAGTAAGTATACATATATACAAAATACACCATTTGGATCTGTTTTTATCGTATTGCCTTTAAAATAAAATTATAGTAGTTTTATTAACCCGTATTTTATTACACCACCCCCCGTATACATTACATCATAATTAATTATTGTTCATTTATAAGATAGCGACAAATAAATTAAATATTTAGATTGTATGTATTTATATCTCTTAAAATTATTGAAAATATTTAATGCGAGTACGTTGAAAATAAAACTACTTAATTAAATTGTAAAATCATTTGTTATCAATCTGAATGTTTAAAAGTGCATTTGTGTAACAATATTTTGTATGTTATTAAGATTTAATATTATAATTATTATAATTTTTCTCTTCTTATTTCGAAAATAAATGTTTTAAATGTATCAATGTTTTAAAAAAAAATTTAAATTTTCTTTGGTGTTTCATTGCAATTCTTTAAAGAGAGAGTGAAAGGTAAGTTCAAGGACCAACCACATACAATACCTTTACTTTAATTGCAACTAAATAGTTAAAAATCTAACTAAACACATGTTTATCATACATTAACATCAGAGATCGACACTCATAGCCAGCAAGGGACGATCAACACAAATGTCAGCGAATTTCATAAATATTGTCAAACTAGTATTAAAATTCGCTGGCCAGATTACAACAGAGTTAGAAAGTGCATAGTTATTTTAACTAATATTTCATGTTCTCTTTATGCCGGCCACTGATATACATACACACTTTAATTAAAATTATAACCTTTAAAATTGACAGCAGCACCTTACTCAGACCATTAATGACGACTTTTATTAGGAAATATCCAAAACCTTTCGTCTCGTACAGCTCACTTGGGTCCCTTTATGGGAACGATCTCTCTTACTAACCCAGCGAAAATATGGAAATGTCCAGCCATTACTGTTTAACATACTTTGTAATAAGTACTACTGTGTCATCTGCATTACTTAGAAGTAGTTTAATAATGCCTGTACTTTGTATCAACCATATATATGGTTACTGTAAACAAATATATGTTTGTGGCAACCATATTTATGATGAATAATTTTATCATAATATGTTGTTCTCAGATTATGATAAGCTTTAAGCCGAGAGCAACATAATATGATAAGTCCTTCATCATATGAATGGTTGTCACAAACATATATTTGTTTACTGTAACCATATATATGGTTGATACAATCATGTGAATCGTAAATTAACCATATTATGGTTACCACAATCATGTAAATGGTTACTGTGACTATAATATAGTTAAAAAAAACTTGTAACAATATTGAAATGGTTACAGTAACCATGTCCAACTATATTTTTTCTCTGCGAGTGGATTTCGAGCCAAAACAACTGCTCATCTTCTGAGAAAGTAAAGCGTGTAAGAGAGAGAGAGAGAGCGTTCTACATCGATCGAAACAAATAGTAGTCGGACGTGGCACACTTTGGACTATAAAGTGGGAGAGACAAAACTTCCCAACCACTTGTAATGATGGAATATTACGGTTCCATGTCTGGACGCATATTCTGTGCGTTTTTCGGCCAATGCTCGCTTCAAACGAATCAGTTGAGTCAGCTTTCAGCAGCTCATAATAGATAGGACCCTTTTCCTACCACCAAATACAGATAATTACCTTAGAGCCATGGATATTTGCCTTTGGTTTCGATTCGGCTGGTTGGCTGGACTTCACATACGATCTCTTACGCTTCGGGTTATCGTAATGTATCCATTTTTCATTGCAAGTAATGATTCGGTCATGCATCATTTCCCTATGGTACCCAATTTTCCTGATTTTGGATGAATTCTCCTGCTAGCAAACGTTTTGAAATTGCAGCTTGATTAGCTCCCAATGATTTTGCAAGCTCTTGTAGATTTTTACAACTATCTTCATGGAGTAATGCCTCCAATTCTTGGTCTTCAAACTTTTTTGGATGACCTGGGCGATCTTCTAAACCACTTTACTAATGTAATAATATCGAATTTTATGCTTTGGAAAATAAACTAAAAACAACATTTGGTTAGGTTGTGAAAAGTCATAAGATTTCAGTAGCATTCATAATTCCTGAATGGTATTAACAAACAAGAAATTGAACAACATAATACAATTAAGTTTTTGATATATGGTCAAGTTTCTTCTGAAATTTCATATTTCAACTGTCTCACAGTGGTTTTAAAACTTTTTATTTTGGAAATAATTCGGTAGCTCGTTTTTGAGTTGATTTGTATTTATATCTACCCCTCAGGAGACTCACAAACCTTGCAATGCAAACTAATTCGTTTATCCTGCAGTCAGACGTTCAAGTTTTGCTTTCAAGTTTTTTACACATACGGCTTGTCAAAATTCATTTAAATTGACAGCTGCGACGTTGGCTGCACGCAACTTTAAAGCAATTTTATATTTCAAGATGCCATAATTTTAAAAAATTGTTTTATAATGCGGCAGAGTTTTTGTTAAAAACACTACAAAACAAGTAAGGGAGCTATATTCGGCTGTGCCGAATCTTATATACCCTTCACCAAATTATACTTCAAAATACAAATTTTAAATATTTTTAGGTAAAAAAATTTAATTTTTTTTCCAAAGTTGTTTTTTTAATTCATATTAAAAAAAAAAATTAAAAACTAAAAAAAAAAAATTTTTAAATTAAAAAAAAAATTATAAAATTTAAAAAAAAAATTAAAATTTAAAAAACAATTTCGAAAAAACAACTAGAAAAAAATTTAAATTTTGTTTACCTAAAAATATTTAAAATTTTTATTTTAAAGTTTAATTTGGTGAAGGGTATATAAGATTCGGCACAACCGAATATAGCTCTCTTACTTGTTTTTTTTTTGAAAAAAAATTCGGGTTTTTTTCCAATTTTGACCCATTATAGGTCGAACTTACTATGGTCTTATATACGTCGTTGCAAAGGACTTTGAAATATCTATTATTGGATATCCATATTGTCTATATTAATGACTTAGTAATCCAGATATAGGTAAAAAATCGAGGTTGTCCTGGTTTTTTCCTCATAGCTCAGCCATTTGTGGACAGATTTTGCTGATTTTAAATAGGAAATATCTCGAAAGCATGTCTGATATAATTATTGAAGAGTTGGATCCCGAAGATATCTGGGGTCTTCAGAAAATTGATTTCAACAGACAGACAGACGGACATGGCTTAATCGACTCCGCTATCTATAAGGATCCAGAATATATATACTTTATTTAAAGGGTATAAAAACTGTGGCGAGAGAATATTTGCAAAAACTACTATAATCAGATGTTTTCTTGAAAGTGAAATTGAAAGCAAATTCGTTGTAATTTTCAAGAGATTAAGTGTATCAGACCAACAGACCATTTCATAAGCAAAATGCAACTAAATTGTAGAATAAGCTTATCATAACAGAAAAAGTTGACAATTTAACAAATATGATTGCAAATGACTTATGCACGCAATAGTTTTGTAAGTATTGTTGAGAATGATGTCCCGTTATATGACGTGTGCGTGCATTTAGTATTATTTCTTGAAGTTTTTAGTCTTAGTGTTTTGTTCAAAGAGTGAAGTGTTTTAAAAAGTTTAAAACTTTTAAAAAAGTAATTATTAAAATAATAAAACTTAATAAATAATTTATAAATAAATTTCTGAAAAATTAAGTACAAATGAAAAACGAGTACAAATATTATTTGGTTATATTCCCAAGCTTACAAAAATATTACGATTGTAAGCAGACAAGTAATATTATAGCAAGGGCTCAGTTTCCATTATTAAATAATTTTTAATAAGAGTTTTACAGTAGTAATCACAACACTTTTCTAAGCTTAAGGCTTATGTTGGTAAGCTTGTTATAAGTTATTTCTAAATAGTTTTGGTTTGTTGGGAAGTAAAAACCTGTGTGTGTATTAAAACTTGAAAGGCAAAATTTGAACGTATTACCCCCAAGTTAATAAAGTGAATATCGAGTCATATTTGATCATAAATTTCATGTTAATTGACTTGAAAAATTTTCTATGGTATTGATATGAATATGGGTCGATTTTTACAGAGGTGAATTGGGGTTTTTCGCCCCACTAATGATGGCATTAAATAATCTGGAGGCAAATTATCGCATTTCTGTCCTTTTCTTATTGAATAATACTTATCCGACAACGAACGATAACGAGGGACAATTCCGTACTGGCTTAAAGTTAATTTTTAATATAAAACATAATAAAAACTTACCAAAATTTTAATGCAATTTTAAATTAATGTCTCACAAATATTCCTATATAAATATTACTTATACATACTTACCTACATTGTAAACATAATTGTATTTATTCATTTTCGAATATTTCTTAATTAGCAACTTAGTTTAAAATAAAATTAAAATTACTAAAAAAAAACGGCCACCGTATAACACTCGCGCGGTACTAACTAAACGCACAATTTAAAACAGAAATTCTTAGCATTTTATTTACTGAATCACTGATTTAATTACTATAATTTAAACTTTACACTATTCTAATTTTAATCGTATGCAAATTTAAACAATGCACATTTTTTGTTTTTGTTATTTTGCACAATTTTACAATCATTTTATTAGCACGTGTTTAAGTTGCGCGCACAGACAAGACAATTAACTAAGAAAACAAAAACTGTATGGGAAATCATAACAAAGGGAAGAGGAAGAAAATAATTGAAGTAAAAACAACATGAACATCAGCAACAACAATTGAGAGTAAACAACAGTTATGTTTGTGTTTAGGTGTTAAATTAAAGTGATGCCAACTTTTTCAGAGCAAAACATTAGAAGCAGAAAAGTAAATAGTTGTGTTCGCGTACTTGATAATTTGTACAAATTATCACTGGAAGTTACTGGATTCCGTTCGTTTACTTTTAAAAACTTGTAACGACTTTTTACTGGACATTTTTTGTCCAATAAAAAATATCAACATAAAAAATATGTTTAAAACATATTGTTGCAAATGTAAATAAAACAAAAAAGTTGAAAATTAACACAATTTACAAGTCTTGCAAAGAAAATAAGTAAAATAACACAAAACAAACGTTTTAAATTGATTTATAATAAAATACAACTTATTTTTACAAATTGTTGTTCGCGTACTTTTTTGGATATTTTTTTAGATTGAGAGTAAATATATTTTTACGCTCTAAATTAAAGTTACTGGATAATTTTTACTGGAAAGTACGCGAACACACTTAATAATACGAGATTTACACGAGTCATGTATTGGATGTATGACTTAAAAATGCGAATTTTTGAACGGGGTTTTTGTTTGTAATTACTTCTATGTCATTTTGAAATAAGCATAAGCTTACTATTCAAGCAAAAAGCTTGCAAAATCATGCTAATCTCGTATAACTCGCTTAACTTTGATATGTCTATTTTTAATTGTAGTTCTATTTTTAATTATATACCCAAGTAAATGCTATAATTAAATTTCAATCAATTTCAATTCAATGTTAATATTAAATTTCAATTTGTAATTGTTTTTATACCCTTCACCTTCGTGAGAAGGGTATATATAAGTTTGTCATTCCGTTTGTAATTTCTACATTTTTCATTTCCGACCCTATAAAGTATATATATTCTGGATCCTTATAGATAGCGGAGTCGATTAAGCCATGTCCGTCTGTCTGTTGAAATCAGTTTTCTGAAGACCCCAGATATCTTCGGGATCCAAATCTTCAATAATTCTGTCAGATACGCTTTCGAGAATTTTGCTATTTAAAATCAGCAAAATCGGTCTACAAATGGCTGAGATATGAGGAAAAAACCAAGACAACCTCGATTTTTGACCTATTTTTTACCTATATCTGGATTGTTAAGATATTAATATAGACAATATGGATATCTAATGATAGATATTTCAAAAAAAATTGAAAAAAAAAAATTTTTTAAATTTAAAAAAAAAATTTTTAAATTTAAAAAAAAAAAAATTTCAATAACAATCGAAAATTTTTTTTATAAAAACAACTGAAAAAAAAAAATTAAATTTTGTTTACCTAAAAATATTTAAAATTTTGAAGTATAATTTGGTGAAGGGTATATAAGATTCGGCACAGCCGAATATAGTACTCTTGTTTTTTTTTAATTACATCCATGTAACTATGTTAATATTAAATTTCAATTTGTAATTGTTTTTTTTTTAATTACATCCATGTAACTAAAAAGATCTCCAAATTTCTTTGAATTTCTCATTTGTTAAAAATACAGCAAGGCGAATTTATACAAGGTGGTGGTAGTTCTACAAAAACAACAAATGGTCTTAACAAATGCCAAAAAACAGAAATTAAAAATTAAACAAATATGTATTAAAACTAAATATAGTGTAGATAAATGAATAGTGAGGGCTTTACTTATTTATGCAAAATATAAATATTTTGTTAATTAGCTTAGAATATGTAGATATTGAAGTATAAAAATAAGCTTAGACAGGTGTTAGAACCAAACAAGCGAAAAAAGTGTAATCAGCTGATTCACTGACTCCACCTTGTATAACTTCGCCTTGAAATACAGCAAGCTGTCAAAAGTCCCCATTTTGAAAACTAATCTCAATTTAAATTTAAAAAAAAACTATTTATAACTAAGTATTTGTTTTAATTGCAATTTTTTTTATTAAAAATCTTTTTATATTGTTAAACAAATACAAATGAAGTTTTGTTTTCGATTTTGTTGTTAATGCTTTTAATGTTTATTACAATAAGCCTTATTTAAATAAAGTTTAATTTGTTCTGTTTTTTTGTTTATGTTTTGTTTATGTTAATTATAAATAAATTATAAAACATTTATGTATATTAATATTTTGTTGTTTTATTTATAAAAAAGAATTGACAAAATAATTTAAGTATGACTGTAGATAACAACTTATTCATTTAATTAAGTTTATTATGTTAATTATTACTATTATTTTTTGTTCTCAATAAAATTGTTTAATGATAATCTTTGGTATTTTGTTCATTTAAATAATGCGAGTGCTTTTAGAAAGAAAGTAAATTTTAAAATTAAAATACATATGAGAAATTTAAAATAATTTTCATTGTACTTATATTGACAAATTAAACGTAAATCCAACCTCTACAATGCGAGTACTCGTATTTTATTCATAAGTAAAGTAATTATGAAAAAATTCTATTATTTCTTTAACTACTTTCAAGCTTTTTAATGATTTTTTTGTTTTTGTTTTCTGTATTCATATTTTCGTTTTGTTGTGGTGTATATAGAGACAGACACTGCTGATCCAAAGAATATTAATAGAATTGTTTCATTCATATTTTTCGAAAAAGCGTTTTTTTAAATCCGGCGGATAAGTTACATAAATATAATGTTCATTGTGCCCAACTTCATTTTGTATGATTTCATGAGATGAGGAGGAGGCGCGCAACGATTGCTGCGAACCGCTGACATAACGTTGTCGGGGTTCGAGAGGTCGTGGTATGGTATTATAATGTTTGACGCCCCCACCACCAGCCATCGAAGCTGTGCTACTGGCACTGCCCAAGTGTGTGGCCGGCAGAGTGTTATCACAATCCATTTGTGCCGAATGATGACTGAGGGCTCCGGTCGAGCCGGAATTTGGTCCATGCGTATTAATGCCACCTGTTACCACAGATGTTGCAATGGGTCTACTTATATAGTCGCGTCGGTCTAAAATGTCCTGTTGGTATGCCAGATTCGTCTGCTGATGACGCAGTGGAGTCTGTCCGCCTCCTCCCATAGGAGGACCGCCACCGCTCATCGTAATCGTGGGCGTACCCGGCAGACGCTGATCTCCTATGTAGCGTCTTGGACTGTGACGATAATCGTATTGCACTGGTTCTGGGTATATATCGTGTTGCATTGCTTGCTGGTGATGATGTAGTTCGGCCTGTTGCTGTTGCTGATGCTGTTGGTGCTGCTGCTGCTGAGCCTGTTGCTGTTGTTGTTGCTGCTGTTGGTAATAGTATGAGGTGTTGGTCTGAGGCTCGACGTTGGTCATACCATGATGTATGCCGGTGGTAGGGTAATCTTGAAAATGATAATGATCTTGGTGCATAGTTTGTTGTTGATGATGCTGTTGCTGCTGATGCTGTTGCAAATGTTGTGGGTGATAGTGCTGGTGGGTGGGTATATACATATGCTGATGATTGGCTGTGGCATTGATTGTCGTCTCTTCGGAGCTGTAACAAATAACTTGGGTTTAATCAACATTTTCTACCGCTAGTCTCAGAAGGAATTTTATTTAAAGTCTACGAGGGAAGGTTGAAGTGTTTTAAAGTTTTTAACAGACCAAAAATAAAAATGTTTTCGTTTTACACGGTTTCCTTTAAGAAACTAATTTTGATTTATAAATAAGCATAGTTTTTGGTGAAATTTTAAATAAGTTGTAGAAATTATATACAACTATTTTTTAAATGTATAAAAATTATGTTAGAATTAATTATTGATTCGTATAAAATTTTGTTAATAATTCAGTTTCGAAAAAAGTAGTAAAAATACTACCTTTTTTATATTAAACAAAAATCATTACAATTGTAAGGAAAAATCCATTAATTATAACCTTCAATTGAATTCTTTATTGAATTTTTCATAATAAACCAGATTTTTGTAAGATTTTATTGAATTTATTACTTTTTTCGTAAAATTTCAAACCACAAAATTAAACAAAAATGGTGTTAAAGAAAGTTCATGTAAAAAAAACATGCTAAAATTATGAATTTTTACATTTTAAAAAAATTTAGTAGAAATACTACTTTTTAAAATTTTCACTAAAATCGTTAGATTTGTATGTTATGTTTATTTAATGTTTTTCAACAATATTTTTTATAATGCAAAGCATTTTTAAAGAATACTAGTACTATTTTATCAATTAAAAAAAGTAACAAAAAAAAATAACTATAGTTTAATATATTAAATGTGTGAAAATTTTGTTAGAATGATAAACCAACAAAATCTGTATTAAATGTTATTAAAAAAAACATTTTTGAAAAAAGTAGTAGAAAATACTACCTTTTTATATTGACCCAAAATCATTATATTTGTGTAAAAAATGACTTAATTCATAATTTTTTATTAAAAGGAAATATTTTTGGTAATATTTCGCTACCTTTTTACTACTGCTTTTTTAAAAGTACTAAAAGTTTAAACTGTAAGTTTAACAAAAATATTGTTAAATAATGTTCATGTTAAAAAAAAAATCTAAAATTATGAAATTTTATATTTTGAAAAAAGTGGTTGAAATACTACTTATTTAAATCTTCACCAAATCATTAGATTTGTATTTTAAGAGATTATTCAATGATTATTAGTACTGTGTTCATATTAGAAACCAAGTACTAAAAAAATAATCTACAATTTGAGTGAAACTTATGTTCGAATTATTAAATCCAAAAAAATTGGTATTAAATTTTGTTAATGATAGATTTTTAAAAAAAGTAGTAGAAAATACTACCTATTTATATTGACCCAAAATGATTTAATTTGTGTAAAAAATTATTTAATTCATAATTTTTTATTACATTTTTTAAAAAGGAAATAATTTTGGTAATATTTTGCTACACTGCTCCTACTGCTTTTTGAAAAAGTACTAAAAGTTCAAACTGTAAATTAAACAAAAATATTGTTAAAAATAATGTTTACGTTAAAAAAAACGTAAAAAATTATGAAATTTTACATTTTGAAAAAAAGTAGTAGAAATACTACTTATTTAAATGTTCACCAAAATAATTTGATTTGTATATTAAGAGATTATTCAATGATTTTTAATTCAAAGAATTCTAAAATAATTTAGTACTATTTTCATGTTCAAAATTTTAGTTAGAATTATTAAATCAACCAAATCTGTATAGAATTTTATTAATGACAGATTAATGGATTTTCCCAAAATTATAAGTTTTGTGGAAAATCCATTAATTGAAGGGTTTTTATTGATTTTTGTAACTATTTGGTACATTTACTACTATTTTTAAAACTGCACTAAAAGTTGTAATTAACTACTATAGTAAGCAAAAATAATGTTAAAAACAATTAAAAATCATGAAATTTTACATTTTGAAAAAAGTAGTAGAAAAATTATTTTGAAATTTTCATTGAAATTCTAAAATTGTGTTTGAATTATTAATCCAAAAAAATCTGTATAAAATTATGCTAATGAAACAGTTTAAAAAAGTAGTAAAATTACTACCTTTTTATACCCTTCACCTTCGTGAGAAGGGTATATATAAGTTTGTCATTCCGTTTGTAATTTCTACATTTTTCATTTCCGACCCTATAAAGTATATATATTCGGGATCCTTATAGATAGCGGAGTCGATTAAGCCATGTCCGTCTGTCTGTCCGTCTGTCTGTCTGTTGAAATCAATTTTCTGAAGACCCCAGATATCTTCGGGATCCAAATCTTCAATAATTCTGTCAGACATGCTTTCGAGAAGTTTGCTATTTAAAATCAGCAAAATCGGTCCATAAATAACGGAGATATGAGCAAAAAAACGGGACAACCTCGATTTTTGACCTATTTTTGATCTATATCTGGATTACTAAGTCATTAATATAGACAATATGGATATCTAATGATAGATATTTCAAAGTCCATTGCAACGATGTAGATAAGGATATAGTAAGTTGGACCTCAAAATCGGGAAAAATATTTTTTACCCGAATTTTTTTTGTCATCAAAAAATTTTTTTTGTCTTACATTTTTTTCCCAAAAAAAAAAATTTAAAACTAAAAAAAAAAATTAAAAAAAAATTTGGAAAAAACTTTTTTTAAAAAAATTTGGAAAAAACTTTTTTTAAAAATATTAAAAAACAATTTAAAAAAAAAATGTTGAAAAACAATTTAAAAAAAAATTAAATTTTGTTTACCTAAAAATATTTAAAAAAATTTATTTTAAAGTATAATTTGGTGAAGGGTATATAAGATTCGGCACAGCCGAATATAGCTCTCTTACTTGTTTATTTATAGTATTTATATTAAACAACCATGTTTCAACAATTTTTAACAGATTTTGTTAAAATCGTTAATGTAAAATATATGTATATTAGAGTTTTTTGTTACTTTTAGTTCGAATTTCGAGGTTAAAAATGTGTGTCAAAACTCTTAATAGACCCGCAAATTAATATTTTTGAAACTCTTCAATCTACCCTCGCAGCAATATCGGAGGTTTTTAAATTACTTACTCAAATAGTATCCAAATGATATAATAACAAAAACAAATGCCGGTTGATAAAACGAAAATTAAAATTAATATTAAACCCCAAGGAAAGGCACGTGGTTCCAAAGGACCATCTTCCCAATAACGCTCACAAGTTAGATACCAGCATACAGCTTTATTCATTTCCTCTATAGAATTTAAAAGAAACTATTAGTACACATCTTCTTAATTACTCATATGTATGCCAACTTACCCTCCATATCCTTGAACTGTTGATCGGTCATCGAGAGTATAAGGCCTCCTATACAACTTCTAACCAAATACTCACATTTGGCTTTAAGTTTGCTCAACTCTTCCGCCTTACAATTGGCTCGTATCTTTTGCATATTTGTTAATTGGGCACTCGAAGTCTTATTGCTGTCATCTGCCGATGTGTTGGCATTTCTTTTCGAACTATTTTCATCGTCATCATCATCTTCATCAGGCGTTTGGTCCTTGTTGGACCCAGTCGAATCTTCAGATAACTCATCTGTTGGTGTATTGGCTTGTTTCGTTGTTGTTTTTGTGGCAGATGCCGACGAGTGTTTGTGTGCATGAGATTTTGACGAAGACGCAGCTGAGGACGACGATGAAGATGACGACGAGCTGCTGTGATGTATATGTGGGGCTGCCGAAGATGTAAGACTTTCGGCTGAAGACTGTGCTTGGGGAAATTTTGAACGCGAGGCACCATTATTGTTGTATATATTTTCATTAGAATTTTGGTGTGAATCTGTAATAGAACACTTAAATATTTTCTTCTGTAAAAGAGAGAAAATATTTGATTTACCAGTCTGTTGACATTTAGTTTGGCCAATTTTATCCTGACACAATTGACGATTTTGTACTTTGGCTGCACGTGATGATGCACCAGTTGAGGAAGTTCTGAAACAAGACAACAACTTTATATAATGTATATTAAAAATACTTTGATTCTGCCTACCTGATGGGTAATAAACTTAAATATGCTACATTCGCCTTAGCCAGTGCTGAATTTTGACCAAATGAATCGCCCCAAACTTCAATATCTGTTACAATACTTTGATCGCCCAGCTTTAAAGATGATGACTCTTCCGATTGAAACACCTCACAGCGCATTATATCGCAATAATCTGCCAAACAAACAGCATCTTCCGCCTGAAATTTTAATTCTTAAATCCATTCATCTATAACGATTTATTTCAACAATAACTTACCTCATTTATAATCGTGTTATGTCTTGTTTCAAAATGTAAATCCAAAAATTTCTCCTGATAGAAACTTTTACCACACAAACGACACGTCCATTGTGTGGGTCTATCACGTTTTTTGGCATCTTGTCGGGGTGCAAAAATATCTCGAAATGGATGTAGAGGACATTCGAGCGGAAGTTTAACCTAAATATTTATTTTTTTGTATTAATTTGTGTGTTATTACAGAGGGAGGTTTTATTAGTTTGTTTTTTACCTGATATTTATCTAATATCGGTGTCCATTTGGATCGAACAATTTTACGTACTAAACGACTGTTATCTTTGGAGCACAAACGTTTGAAAACATGTGTATGAGGCCATGGTATTAGTAGAAAAAAGTAAATAAGGAAAATCTGCAAAAGTAGGTAATGATGGATTATTATGTAGATTTTTTAGAATACACATTAAATAGTTAGTTCGCCCATGACTTCTTGATACCACGAATATAGACATTGAATGTCGTATAGATATAAATTAAATCGTCCTATTTTCTAAATATTTCTTTCAGAAGGTCAGACAGATTAATCACAATAAATATACAATAATCGATATCTATTCAAATAAAGAACTGGCACAACGTTGAAGAAATTAATAAAATATGAACAAAGATTAGTATATCAAGCAAATAGAAAAAATCCGTGTAATGATTATTTGGAAGAAACAAGAATAATAATCTAACAATTGTACCGCAAAGGTCTTTGTCACCATATCTAATAAAAAATTAGGAGCTTACGCGGATTTAGTTAGGATGGTTTATTGAATTGATAACTGTATTTGATGCATGTTAAAGATTCCTAAGAAGTAATAAATCCAATAAACCTCTCGATTAATAATGGTTATTTGTATAATAAAACCGAACTTTAGTAATTACATTGGCATTAAAATACTGTACTAATAATGTAGACTATTTACGAATACTAAATCAGGAGAGTATACTTTTTATATCCACCATCGAAAATGATGTGGGGTATATTGATTTTATCATTTCGTTTGTAACATATCGAAATATTGGTCGTAGAACCAAAAAGTTTATATATCCTGGGTCCTCATTAGATTCTAAGATGATCTAGTTATGTCCGTCCGACTGTTATATCAAATTCTGTACCGTTCGGACCATAACTGATTCAAGTTCACATAGAATAGCAAAACTACATATTGATGGTGGGTATACAAGATGCGACACATCCAAATATAACACACTTACTTGGTCTGACTGTTATTAATGATGTTCTATTTATACCCTATACCACCATAGTGGGGAGGGTGTTATGCGTTTGTTCAGATGTTTGTAACGCCCAAAAATATTAGTCTAACACCCACCTTAAAGTATACCGATCGACTTAGAATCACTTTCTGAGTCGCAATTTTGAAGATATTTCGATCAAATTTGGTACATATTATTTCGGCCCAAGGACCAAGCCTATTGAAACTGGCGGAAATCGGTCCATTATTTCACCTAGCCCCCATACAAATGTCCTTCCGAAATTTTACTTTATCGGTCATAAATGTCTAATTTATAAATGTATCTCCACATATAGCGCTCCAAATAAGTTTTATATATACAAAATTCATGTCACCAAATTTTGTTACGATCGGTCCATAATTAGTCATAGCTCCCATATAGACCCGCTTCCGAAAATCACTTTAACGTGCATAAATCGCTTTAAAATATTGGTATACTCACAAAATTCAACATAGTAAACTTTCATATAGACATAGATAATTGGTCATAGCCCCCATATAAGGCCCACTTCCGAAAATCGCTCAAAAATATAAATTATTGAAATTTTAAAAGAAAAATGTTTTTGCTCTTTTACTTAGTGTAGGGTATTATATGGTCGTGCTTGACCGACTTGTTTAATTTTGAATTTGTTCAATTCTTAGTAGAGGGACGTTAACATGACCCATACCCCGTTAAACACATTTCGATATGTTGTACACACTTAGGAAAGTATTCCTCCCCATATACAAAAGCCCATAAAAATAAAAGTCGTCTTGATTAAAAACATAGTTCCCTTGTTTCGTATTCTTTCTTGATGAGCCTTCAACTCAGTATGGCCAGTTTATGCATTAACTAGTCTTCTGAATGTTGGTCTCGTTAGGTTCTGAACCTTCTTTGTTTTTGTTGGGTTTCGCCATATACTGTCGATCGTTCTACCGACTACAGAGTTCTGACAGTTTCACTGCCTATTCATTAACTTTTAAATTTTGTTAAGCGTTTGAAAGTCTTATCCATACATGATTTCTTCCTGTGAAAACCTGGGACCCATATTATCTCAAAATGTTCGAAACTGGTTCTGAGATTTAACACTATCGTTTTTTGTAAAATACAAGTTGGAGTTTTGTTACCAATCCTCTTCAACCATGTAATGCTATCCGTAATCGCCATTATCTTATCCTGGAAAACAGAATTATGATCTGGGAGAGGAAAGTATTTAACTATAACTCAGATTAGTTCGCTGAGCTCCATAAAAGTTCGGTCACCTATTTTTGAACCATCTGTATATAAATATGTTTATTCCCTACTCCTGTTACTTTACATGATTCTTTCCCTTTCGATATTATGGTGATGCAGTTCTTAACTCAGTTAGAGCATTGATATCTATCTATCCTCCTCAACCAATTATCTAAGCCTGGAAAACAGTATTATGATCTAACTATAATTCAGCTTAGTTCGTTGAATCCCATAAAAGTTCGGTCACCTATACATATATAGATAGGTTTCTTTCTTGGTCATTCATTATTCTTGTTACTTCATTAGATTTTTCCCCTTCCGGTATTATGGTGATGTAGATCTTAGCTCAGTTCTACTAAATAAATATCAGATGATGAGTACAATTCAAACTGCTACAGATTTTAAATGCAAGTTCTGATAAATTTTAAAATCATAAAGTGGGAGTGTTTAATGGGCGAAATATATAGAAATCGTAAGAGCAGAACCAAAAATTGAAAGATTAGTAGTATAAACAGTGATGTTATTAGAAGGAATTTTATGTCACATGATCTAAGTTAAAAGATCATTATTATGTCGAATAGAGGTAAGGAATTTGCACGATAAAAATATGATAATTAGCAAAATATATCCTGTATCCTTCTTGAAATAAATTTTATTATTCGAATAATAAAGTTAAATTTTAAATAAAATACATACATGGTACAGTTTTATTATTCGAATAATTTAAAACCCGAGTTATTTTAATTTAATAAAAAAATCCTGTTTTCATTATTCGAATAATTTAAAAACCGAGTAAATTATTCGAATAAATAATTTAATTTAATAAAATTTAACATTTTCTTGTTATATGTTACAACTTTTATTATATAGATCCGATTTCTTATCGCATAATTTAGTACGCGGTTCTTTTATTCGAATTATTACCAAATTTTTTTATTATTTTTTATCTATCGCCTTAGCGCCGAAAAAGGCTTTATAAGAAAGGCAAAATTAAGAAAAGAAATTTTGTGCAAGAAATAATTAAATTTGTTGCGAAATACTGCAAACAAATATATGAACTGGTAAAAATCGGTTTTTATTATTCGAATAATTTAAAACCAGAGTTAATTATTCGAGCAAGTATGTAATTTGAAGTTATAAAATTGTATATATGTTTGTTATATTTTATTCGAATATTTTAAAACTCGGTTTTATTATTCGAATAATTTACCAAAATTTATTAGAAAATTAAAAAAAAACCAAATCCAAATTCTTAAAAATCAATTTTATTATTCGAATTTTAAAATTTTTTTAAATTATTCGAATTATTAATGATATTTAATAACCTTTCGATAAAGGAGATTAAATACTCTTGATGGATATTCTAGCCAAATTTATTTCTTAAGACCATCTAAAGAGGTCAGTCTAAAGCTTGAAATTAGTTCTATTTTCCCGAATAATTAAGTGGACTTGATGATGGTAACAAGTTGAGTTCTTTATTAGTACAAAATTTCCCTTGCTCTCATTAAAAATCTATTTAAAAACAATCAAAACAGACTCTCGCTATAGAAGAAAAAACCTCGGACACGAAATTTGTTCATTAATTTCACACTTGATAAACACCGTTTTCCTTTTCTTATTAAATACAGTTAGTTACAGTTAATCATAAATTGCCACCATAAAATGGCCAACGGAAATGTTTATAAAAATGTCTTAAAGGTCTTATTCTAACATACCGGAAATGTCGACAAAAACTAATCAACAACCTTTACCAAATTGACACGAAACACAAACCAACTAACTACGAGTGACGATGTTAGTTGAAGAGTTCTAACTATTTTTAGTTAGTTTTGTTTTTTTGACAAAATGCATGCCAAATGCGACACGACGACGAATTATGCAAATTCCAACATGTTAAAGGAAATCCCACCAAAAACAAACGAATGACTTTAAAAAAGGCCAGTCATGAAACCATCGACAACTGAAAGAAAAAGTACAAGTGTTGGAAGGAAAAATGTGTCAAATGGCAATTAGACGACACGCTAACACACAAATAACTAAGCACTCAAGTAACATACTTACTAACTAAATGCTAAACAAGTATGTACTCGTATTTGTACAACAAAGCCCTTTAAACTTTAGCTATAAATTAAAATATTATTAAATAACTTTCTGTTCAAATGGTACGTACAATGAAAATGTAGCCATATTGGCTACAAGTTTTACCACCATTCGCATGTTTGTTTTGTATGTGTATTAGTTGAGTGAGTGATTGCACTCTTCCATTATAAAAGAATTGTATTAGTGGTAACAGCAACCAGCCAACCAACATATGCAGGCGAAATTGGCCTTAAAACGCGCAAAGACATTTCCGTTTTTATTTATTTTTAAGCGCCAAATGCCGCATACTGAGACCTAACGGCAAATGTACAACCAATGGTCATTAGCACATGCACCGTTATTTTTAGGTCATTTGTGTGAGAATAACCAAAACAACAACAAGAACAACTACAACCACGCGTAAAGCAAGAGTGTAAGGAGAAATACTAAATGGAATAAGAAGGACCAAAGAAACAGACAAACAAACAAATACCAAAAAAAATGAGAACGAACACTCACATATGTATGACAAGTCACAAAAAAATCGATAACACGCTTTGACAGGACTTGGTAGGGAAAAAACGAAACCAAAAAAAAATATAACGAAAAGGGAAAGAGTAGGAAAAAAACTGTATATATATGTATATAAATAAATATGTACTATATTCATATCTACCATTGTATGTATGTGGAAATATGAAAATTTTTTCATAAATTTTCATGAAATTATATTAAATAAGTTTCTTTTTTGTTTTTTATAACACAAAATATTTAACATTTTTATCAAACTCACCTCTAAATTAACAATTTTGGAACCCATACATAATAATTATTTGTATAAAATTTAATTTCAAATATATAGGTGTAAGAGTAATATTTCTTCTATATAGTTTTCCAATTTTTTTTACTTTTTCTTTACAAAAAAAAAGAACTTTGTATAAATTTGTTGTTTTACTTTAAACTTTTCTTGTAATTTCCAGTTAAACTTATGAAATAACAACTTTTTCACTATATTTTTTATTGCTTTATTTTTTTTGTGTGTGGATCTTATTAATAATTCTAAAAATAAAGATTTATTACTTATGAAATAATGTACGTCTACACCTGTGAAAATATCTTAACTGTCTAAGAAAATTTTTTCAGAGTTTTTCTTCTCCTTTTCAATCGACTGTAAGGACTTTTTATTGGTATTTTTCTCTGAGTAAAGTTTTGGAGTAAACAGGAAACCAAAATACGTACAATAAGTATGCTTTAATAATTTTCAATTGGCATTGCTCTCTTTTTTTGTGGTGTTTTTGCGTATGTATGTGTGTAGAGTTTTGTTACTTGATAACAGCCGGTAGTTGAAGTGTTGCCACATTGTTTAGCTAATTAAGAATTAGAGATGCCACATTTATTTTATTTATTTATTTTTTATAAAAAAAAAAAAAATTGTGTGATTTTTTCGGTGGTTTTTTTTGTTGGTGTGGGTCTCGACTAAAAAGTACACTCTCTCTCTCTCACTCTAACTATAAAATAATCTCTTTCTTTCTTTCTATCTAATTCAACAACCAACCCACATAAAAAACTGTAAAAATTCATTGCCTACTTTTAGGATGAAAATTTTTTTGCATGACCTTGAACAATTTGACATAACGGTATTTGTGGTGAATTTCTAAAACTCACCACGATTTTTTTATTCACCACGATTTTTATTCACTCACCACACTTTTTTTCTCACCACAAAAAAATATAAAAAAAAATCCGTCCGTCGAGGGAGGGGGTGTTTTTTTCCCCTTCCGTCCGTCCGTGTCTGTCTGGCGGTCGTCGACGTCGTCCGTCACTGCTCTGGCGCTGCTCGGTTCCGCTGCTATGTCGTCGTTTTCTGTCGTCGTAGCTGGCCTCGCTGCCGCAGCACCATCAGCGGCTTTTGAAGAAAGCCGGGTTTCGTGGTATTTATTATGCGAACTTTAAAAAAAAAAAGAATATGGGAATTTTTTCAACTATTTTTCCAAATTTTTTAACGAATAAAAAAATGACTCTGGCATCTCTATGCCATGACAGCTGTTTCGTCGTGGCATGCTATCACTTTCCACTGAATACTTGCATTAAGAGGCAGCATTTTCTGGCCAATCAGCGCAGACCACGCAGTTGTCATAATTTTTTTTCTAACAGATACCGTGGAATAAATTTTTGCAAGCAAAAAACATTAATAAATTATGTATTTTTAAAAGAAAAACAGTATAAAATTAATATACCTATAGTCAATAATTCCTAACAAATAGAAGTAAACAAATAAATACAAAAACAATGAGAATAATAGCCGTAGTTTTACTAATACAAATTGCTGTATGTCTACTGGATTCGGCTTTGGCCGGAAGGGATTTTTATAAAATTCTAAATGTCCGCAAATCTGCCACAACAAATGAAATAAAGAAAGCCTACAGAAAACTAGCCAAGGAACTGCATCCGGACAAGAATAAAAATGATCCCGATGCTTCAACGAAATTCCAAGACTTGGGTGCCGCCTACGAAGTGCTGTCCGATGCGGACAAACGTAAGACCTATGACAGATGCGGTGAAGAGTGCTTGAAGAAGGATGGCATGATGGATCATGGCGGTGATCCGTTCGCCAGTTTCTTTGGTGATTTTGGTTTTAATTTCGGCAATGGTGATCCCCATCAGCATGACACTCCCAAAGGAGCGAATATTGTCATGAATATGTTTGTCACATTGGAGGAATTATATTCGGGTAATTTTGTGGAGATTGTAAGAAATAAGCCAGTTTTGAAGCCTGCTGCCGGTACAAGAAAATGTAATTGTCGCCAAGAAATGGTAACACGAAATTTGGGTCCCGGTCGTTTCCAAATGATACAACAAACTGTCTGTGATGAATGTCCCAACGTTAAGTTGGTGAATGAGGAACGCACTTTGGAAATTGAGGTGGAAGCCGGTATGATTGATGGCCAAGAGACGAAGTTTGTGGCCGAAGGTGAACCCCATATGGATGGTGAACCGGGAGATTTAATTATTAAGGTTTTACAAATGCCCCATGAACGTTTCCAACGGAAGGGCGATGATTTGTATACCAATGTTACCATCAGTTTACAGGTGAGATTCTTTTTTTTGTTTTAATTTTCAAAAATACAGTTTCCAAGAAAAGGAAATTTAAGAGTAATTTTGGTTAAAAAATCTATATTTACAATCTAACAAATGATAGATTGATTGATTATTTTGAAAAGTGGGCGTATTTTGTAAAATCAATAATTTACTTACTAGTATTTTGTAATTTTGTGGACATTTCATTTAGATTTCGGTTCTTACTCATACTATGCATAAACTGAAATCAGAGTTGGGGGTAGTGCACTAAATGTTGAGTGCAATCAACATTTCGCTAGCACTATATTTTAAAAAATATATTTTTAACTAATTTTCATCAGCTTTAGTGGTAGTGAAGCTTATATTTTTATCACTAATATTTTATAGTGATAGTGATATTTGTTTAACTATAAATCAATTGAGTGGTAGTGTAGAAATAAGCACTAAACTCAAATAGTTAAAAAAATTTACAATAACTAAAAAAAAGCTTCAATAATTAATTTTCTTTGCACTAATATATTCAAAATTAGTGATCATGAAGTTATTCCAGTTTAAACTAGAATATTAAATATACAGATGTTTGTTGAGCAAGCTTCAAAGTGTTTTTCAGCATCCGAAGAAATAATAACACAAAAAAACACTCAGCCCAATTATGAATAAAAATTCCCTGGGAGTTTTTTCCCTTTTCCCATTTTTCTTATTTAAATTCAATGGGAAAAAACTCCCTGGGAACAAACTCCCGGGGAATTTTTTATTCATAATTGGGCTGACTGATAATGTAGGATTCTTAGATTTTGGGAAAATTGACAGTAAGTGAAAAAGTTATTGAAGAAATTACTTAGTTCAATATTAGGACCTTCAACCTTTGTGCAGAAAGATGGCATAGAAAGTGAAATACGTGCGTTCCTTTTAAGCTCGGACACTGATATTTGCATTCTCAACAAATATCCAATAATAAGGCAAATGTTTTTTTAAATTTAGCACGCCTTTGGCTTCTTCTGCTCCAGTAGAGCGGTTATTTTCTTTTAGTGGAATGGTGGATTCTCCTCGGAGAAATAAATTAAGTGATTCGAATTTCGAAAAGCTTGTTTTACTTAAAGCCAATAATCGCTAATTATTTTCTGTGTAATTGCTTATTTCTCTTTTTATTGTAATTTGTGTATTTATATACAGCTTTTACGTTTTTTCCTTAAATATATTAACTTAAACTATGAATAGAGTAAAACATTTCTTTGTTGAAAAAAATAGTGCAGGAATATTTTTTTAACTAAAAATTTTAGTGTAGAAAAAATTATTTCATTAGGCTGCAAAAAAAATATTTGACCTATTTTCAAAATATTATTAATTAAAAAATTTTAACTACACTATCACTATTATTGAGTGAGTTTATATTTTTCAACTCATCATTAAACATTAAAAAAATTAGTGAATTATTTTACACTACCACTAACTATTAGTGATAGTTAAAAATTAGTGCACTACCCCCAATTATGACAGAAATCAATAACCATTTTTTAATTTGCCTACATAACAATTTGAAACTCTTTCGAACCAATAATTCGAATCTATTGGATATTATTGGAAATGGTCAAACATTTCTAGTTTATATTAGTATTGAAATTAAATCTTTTGACATACAAAAATGCGAAAAAAGGATGGAACAATTTCCAACAAACGTTTTCTAGTGATTTTTTTTTTAATTAATGTTAAAATGAAGTATGGCTATTCCGTATATCATATATCCAGTACCTTAGTATGCACAAAAAAAAAATAAAAAACTTGCATTTAGTGAAAAAAATTTAATAATTCTAATTTATTGAGCTTAAGTCACTTTTTATATTGAAAAACAATGTTTAATTTATTTCCGATATTTCGCTACTTCATTGAACATTGTTTTTCAATATAAAAATTGACCTTAAGCTCAATAAATTAGAATTATTAAATATAATAAAAGGTCGAAAAATAGAATACAAAATTGAAAAAATTTTATTTATGAGAAATCGATTTTTGAATAAATTTTTAAAACACAAAATATTTTTTTATGAAAGTTTGAATTTTAACGGGTTTCGCTTATTACTGACATTCATGGACCAATTTAACAGGGTTTTTCACAGGACTTTTTATTACATATCTGAGCCTTTACAAAATATTTTCATTCATTGTTTTTTTTTCATTTCAGGATGCTTTGGTAGGCTTTAACATGGATATTGTACATTTAGATGGTCACAAAGTAGCAGTATCTAGAGAGAAAATTACATGGCCCGGAGCACGTATCCGTAAGAAGGGCGAGGGTATGCCAAATTATGAAAATAACAATCTACATGGCAATTTGTATATAACATTTGATGTTGAATTCCCTAAAAAAGACTTGGATGATACAGAGAAAGAAGGTAAGTTACACATTATTCTGCCATTTTTAAACTGAAAATAGTTAATTTGTTTAAATTTTAAATTTTTTTTTACAGATTTAAAGAAAATCTTAGATCAAGCCTCAATTAATCGTGCTTACAATGGTCTGTGAGAAGGCTCTGAAAATATGAGCTCTTTAAAAGCTGTAAAGACTTACAACAAAACACTTTAGTTATTTAATTTAGTTTGATTTATTTTTTAATAAAAACTTTGTGAATATTAGAATTTTTTCCATTTGATATACATATATTTTTTTGTGAATGTAGTTTACTGAAAGAAAACCAATCCTAAAATTGTGAACACGAATTTTCTTAATAAAACTTTATAAGTTTTTTTTTAATAATTTATTTAAATAGTAAACCAAAACCATTTATAATAAAGAACACACAACATGATTGAAAAAAAAAATAACAAATTAAGTCGAAATTATTTAAATAAACTGCCTATTACTAACATGACTAGCAATAACAGACACTGGAGAACTGTCTTTCAAATTAGCCAATGACTTGTCTTAGCCTCTCAAATCCTGATCCTTGGAATGCTTGTTGTCATTTTTTAGGCTTCTGACGCTGCTGGTTTCATATAAATTCATCTTGATGTGATTGTAGAGCTACTAACGAGGAGTAATTTGGTGCAATTTCATCAGGACCAGTATGTAATTATTTGTTCGATTCATTATAATACCATAACTCAAGGCAATTTTTAACTTAAAATTAAATGCAATGTTTCTTTGTTTTTCTCGTTATAGAGACAGTATTATTCATCTTTAAATTTTAAGTTAGACATTTTTAAAATTAATCACCCTTATTGTGCTTGGCGTAAACGTCATACGCCTACGACAGTTTCGTACTAGATTAAAGAAACAGTTTGCATTTTAATCTAGTACGAAACAGTCGTAGGCGTAAGACGTTTACGCCAACCACGATAAGCACCAATATTTTTAGGTGATACATTAGATATAATTTAGAAAGAGGTATAAAATGAAAATTAATGATACATATAAAAAAATTAAAATATGGTCTGTTGTTGTCTCTGCTGCTCAATATTTTGCAAAATTTCCTGGTGTCTTTCTTGCGCCCTTTTCTGTTTAAAGGTTCTTTTTCCTTTATTGCCATCTCTTGTACGCGGTGGCCTGCTATTGCAGCCTTGTTCACACCATTCCTGTATTTCTTTGGCCATATTTATGTGGCCGGCTATGTGAATTTGCCGTATTTGCACACGAACGGTTAAAGGAATTTTGTTAGA
Organism: Calliphora vicina; assembly: GCF_958450345.1. Classification (NCBI taxonomy): domain Eukaryota; kingdom Metazoa; phylum Arthropoda; class Insecta; order Diptera; family Calliphoridae; genus Calliphora; species Calliphora vicina. The sequence continues at coordinate 13,657,892 of NC_088781.1, read as the reverse complement.
ATGGCGCTATTTTCAAAAAGGCCGGCTACAAACGGAAATATTAATCAGTGAAGTCTGATTTAAACACACACCTGAAATTAAAACCATTACAAGGCGACCATAGGGCGCCTACAAAGACTTACATTTTATGTCCAAAAAAATAACTTCACACATGCTATTCTTATGTGCATGATATCCAGCGGAAAGAAGGTAAGTTACACATTATTCTGCCATTTTAAAACTGAAAATTGTTAATTTGTTTAAATTTCAATTTCTTTTTTACAGATTTAAAGAAAATCTTAGATCAAGCCTCAATTAATCGTGCTTACAATGGTCTGTGAGAAGGCTCTGAAAATATGAGCTCTTTAAAAGCTGTAAAGACTTACAACAAAACACTTTAGTTATTTAATTTAGTTTGATTTATTTTTTAATAAAAACTTTGTGAATATTAGAATTTTTTCCATTTGATATACATATATTTTTTTGTGAATGTAGTTTACTGAAAGAAAACCAATCCTAAAATTGTGAACACGAATTTTCTTAATAAAACTTTATAAGTTTTTTTTTAATAATTTATTTAAATAGTAAACCAAAACCATTTATAATAAAGAACACACAACATGATTGAAAAGAAAATAACAAGAATGAAGTAGAAATTATTTAAATAAACTGCCTATTTGGCGGTGGCAATATTATGGTATGGGAATGTTTTTCAGGGCAAGGTATGGGCCCAATTGATATTAAAAAAGATACCATGACAGGTATAGGATACAGAACCATATTAAACAATGTTATGTATCCATAAGCTGAGGAAAATATGGAGATTCCAACACGACAACGACCCGAAACACACCTCTATGGTTGTAGCCGAGTGGTTACAATCCAACGAGGTACGTGTTTTGAAGTGGCCTTCCCAATCGCCAGATCTCAATCCCATAGAAAATCTATGGGAAATTGTAGATCGTAAAATAAGGACACAAAATTACACCAGGAAGGAGATTTATCGGAGGCGGTTATAAGGGAATGGCAAAATATATTTAAAAGGAGACCATTGACTCTTTAATTATTTCAGTGCATCGTCGATGTGCAGCAGTTATAAAAAATAAGGGCTACCCAACAAAATATTGAGTTATTGCAAAGTTTAGACCATATTTGTTAAAATAATACCTAAGTTTCCATTGTTTTGTCAATGCCGTAATAAAGAAATCTTTTAATTTTTTCTCATTTTTAGAATTTAATTAATTATGTCCTTTGTTTTTTGTTAAATTAAGTTAATAAAAGTATACAAATAAAATACTACAAAAAGTTAAAATTTTTAAAAAAATTATTTCAGATTTTAGGCCACTAATGAAATATTTGGAAAAGTTTGTCAACCACTGTATATGCACAGAGAACACAGATTCATGATAGCAACCGAATTTGTTGCCAATCGAATGATTCTACCGTAGTGCCTACAATATGTTAAAAGGGGTAACACAAGTTGTTTGGTTGCTTTAACCGAAATTCTTCTTTGTCAACTGACTTTCTGTTGATAGAACCGAAAAGTTCTATGTGTGCAACCAAATCATTCGATTGGCAACAAATTCGGTTGCTATCACGAATCAGTTTTCTCTGTGTACTTACTTGTTGGTTCTAAGACTAATATCTCGATATGTTATTGGATGTAGTATGAAAGAAATCGTAGTCGGGTGCGGCATGGTCTGGACAATAATGCGGGTGAGGCAATACTTCCCAACCAATTTATTATAAATAGTTTTTAACATGTATTGCAACATGTGGCCGATCGCTATGATGATGGAATATTACGGTTTCATGTCTGGCCGCATATTCTGGACGTTTTTTGGCCAATGCTCGCTTCAAACGAATCAGTTGCTTTCTGTACAGGTTCCCTGTGATGGTCTGGTTAGTTTTCAGCAGCTCAGGACCCTTTTGCTCCCACCGAATACAGAGAATTACCTTAGAGCCCATGGATATTTGACTATAATATAGTAGTAGCAGCACCGCCCTCTTTTAGACACTTTACTTTTTAGATGTTGTTGTCACAAAATTATTAATGAATCAACACAACAATTGCACACACCAACACGTCTATTTTTTTATTGCTGATTTTTATTTTAATAATTTCAATACTTGTGATGATTATTCCACCTTATAGGGGGAAAAAATATCAAAATATAACAAATATCTTGATTTCTTCTTTATTATATCTTCGCAAATTATTAGACTGATATTTTTAGTTTTTTCTAATTCCACTTTTCTTCCACCAACAATAACATCTTCCCCCTTCGACTTACTTGTAACAACTAAATTATGACGAAGAAATTTCATTGAAACATTGTGTTTGATTTCCATAAAAACAAATTCTGCGACAGAAAACCTCTTCAAACAGTCACCTCACACGAACACACGTAAACCTTACCTGACTGACAGTTTGACTTTTCCCTGCTTCACCATGACTGACAAACACACCATGTAAATTAGATGGGGTGTTTGAAAGGTCTGACTGACAAGCAGGATGTTGCAGCGCTGTCGTTTCCAGTCTTGGAAAGTCTCAAAAACAAATACAAAATACAACTCTGTATAAATGAATTAGAAGGAATCAGTGTTGCCACAACCTCAAAATATTTCTAACAAAGTTTGTTTAAAAAAAATAACCGAAATGCAAAAAAAGTAACCAACAAAATTTATTGGAAACGTCGTTTTTAGATTTTTTTTAAATATGAACAGAAGTATGAATATATTTAATTCATTTTACACAGGTTTTTATACTTCAAGATAAAGTTTCAACATTTACAATGTTTTTGGTTCTTATTAATCGCAAAATCGATAAGTTTGGTACTTTTTGGAAATTCGAACCTTTAAGGGATAAAAATTGTATTAATTTTTGGTACTTTTTCATAAAATATGTTTTTCTATAATTTGACATAGAATACGAATATTTTATTATGAAATTTATTTTATTACATAAATTTATTTGAATGAAATTGTACCACCTCAATGGGGATAAAAAAGGTACCAAAAAGGGGATAAAATCGGGAAAATATATTATATTTGAAATTAAGCCAATTTTGATAATTTTTTTAACGTTGGTTCCTGGATTCATACAAAAATTAACTAACAGGGTGTTATTTGGAACTCGAGTACCAATGTGTATATTGGGCCAAATCCGGGTAAACAGTTTGGTACTTTTTTAAAACATATTTTTTCTTGGGCACATTAACACAGATTTTAATATTTTGAGACATGTCTGTAGCATAAACAATTTTGGCAAAATGGAATATTTTTAAAGGTCGAACTTGAGGGGTGTTCAGGAAGAAAAGGGAAATTGGTACTTTTCCCCTAATGGTACTTTCTTAATATTTTAAATTATTGCACTTATCGACATTAAAGTTAGCTGATTTGTATCTGAGTGAAGTTTGTGTTAGGCATAGGGTATAATATTTAGGTACCAAAATGTGTGAACAGAACTATAGGTACTTTTTTGAAATTTCTATAACAATGGACTTAGAAACATGAAATTAAACATATATGGTCCTAAGTGAGTGATAATTCTAGGGGGAGACTTTTTGGTACTTTTTCTTTATTGGAATGGTACTTTTTGTAATTTCTTCACCAATGAACCTAGAAACATAAAATAAAGCTTATATATAAACCGAGTGAGTAGGAAACCACAAGTGTGGGTTTTTTGGTACTTTTTCTATATTCTAATGGTACTTTTTTTGAATTTTCTATAACTATGGACTTAGAAATATGAAATTAAGCATATATGGTCCTAAGTAAGTGAGAATTCTAGGGGGAGACTTTTTGGTACTTTTTCTTTATTCGATTGGTACTTTTTGTAATTTTTTCACCAATGAACCTAGAAACATCAAATAAAGCTTATATGGAACCGAGTGAGTGGGAAACCACAATTGTGGGGTTTATGGTACTTTTTCTATATTCTAATGGTACTTTTTGAATTTTCTACAATAAAGGACCTAGAAACATGAAATTAAGCGTATATGGTCGTATGTGAGTGAAAATTCAAGCGGATACTTCATGGTACTTTTTTTTATTATAATGGTACTTTTTTTTAATTTTCTATAACAATGGACTTAGAAACATGAAATTATGCATACACGGTCCTAAGTCAATGAGAATTCTAGGGAGAGATTTTTGGTACTTTTTTTTAATCGAATGGTACTTTTTGTAATTTCTTCACCAATGAACCTAGAAACATGAAATAAAGCTTACATGGGCCAGAGTGGGTGGGCATCTACAAGTGACTGCTTTTTGGTACTTTTTCTATATTATAATGGTACTTGCACCTAGAAATATGTAATTAAGCGTAGCGGTACTTTTTGAATTTTCTGTAATAATGGCCATAAAAATATGAAATTAATCGTATATGTTCTAAAGTGAGTTAGAATTCTAGGGGGCGACTTTTTGGTACTTTTTCTTTATTCGAATGGTACTTTTTGTAATTTCTTCACCAATTAACCTAAAACCATGAAATTAAGCTTATATGGGAGTGAGTGGGAAACCACAAGTGTGGGCTTTTTGGTACTTTTTATATATTCTAATGGTACTTTATGAATTTTCTGTAATAATGGACATAGAAATATGAAATTAGGCGTCTATGGTCCCAAGTGAGTGGAAATTCAAGGCGCTTGGTACTTTTTCTTTGTTCTCATACGTACTTTTGTGAATTTACTATAATAATGGACCTAGCGTTTCCAAAAAACCAAAGAATTTCAAAACCGCGGTTTCGTTTTTTTTTTTGGGTTTTGTAATAATTTTTAAATATTAATTGTTATAGAAACAAAATTAGTTGATAATATAGGAAAGGCTATACAAATTTAAAATTCAAAATTGACGGGTTATGGTTTAGTGAATGCGAATTCAGAAGTGATAATCAATGGTACTATTTGTTTATTGCAATGGTACTTTTTGAATATTTTATAATAATTTTAGGCACACATGATTTTAAATGAATTTGAATTCACAAAAGGTGACTTTAGTGGTAACTTTCTTTTGCATTTTCTATAATAAGGGACCCAGAAATATGAAATTAGACATTTACAATTAGATTCACAAAGGGAGACTTAATAGTACTATTTCATTCTTCTAATTGGGGTGGCGAAGCGCACCGGGTCTGCTAGTTAGAAATATTTTTTTTTACAATTTTTGTTATTTTTCTATTTTACACAATTATTTTTACTGAATGTAAATCTTTTAATTGTACTTTATTTTGTCTAACCTCTACATGAAATACCTGACTTGAACATAGTAGTAGTGGCATAGTTTATCAAATATTACACTTTTTCTGTTGTTTTACTAAACAATATCTTACTTGCGATACTGTATAGAGCAAGACTATTTTATAATTTTTATAAAATAAATTATTAATGAAATTTTTGACAAATAAAACGAATTTGGCGTTAAAAGGTTATAGGGAATACAAAATTAATATTTTAGTAAAATTGTTTTTATGCAAAATTCCCAATTTTATTGATAAATTCACTGAAATTTATTGTTGGGGGATAATTTGTTTGAAATTGAAATATAATTGTCTCATGTAAATACAGTTTTATACATACTTCTTTACATTTTGGTTTGGTCGAAAAATATAATTGATAAAACATATTATTATATAATTTTTGGACAGCTCTTGTTTTTAAAGTATCGCGGTTTTATTTTGTTTGGTTATTCTATATACATATTTTTTTCTTATTGGTTGAATATAGCATAAATTGATATAATGTATAATTAAATATATATGTATTAGGGTATTCGAATAAGAGATTTTAACTTGTTCGACTAATGCGATCACACATTTAAAATTAATTGAATTATTCGAATAATTTTTTTTTTTTAAAAAAAGTAAAGAATGAAGTTTTGATGTAGGTTTTTTAATATTTTATTGTTAAAGAAAAACAAAAATAACGTTAATGTTAACAATTCAAGTATTGATAATGTTAAAATGAAAAACATTAGAAAACAAAGGACATCATTAAATTTTCATCAGAAATATTCTGATCAGATTCCCTCCCGTACAATCTACAAAACAATTGACTAGCAAACCCTTTAGTTTCCGTTTTGAAGCTATGCTTTAAAAAATTTGAGATATGGACATGATCCCGAAATCATGTACAATATAAACGTATTAAAAACTTTTTTATGTCGTTCATTAATTCGGGTTTTAAAATGAGTAACTAATTCTTTAGTAAATGAATTATTCACTTTTTCTAAATTATTTATAACAAATTGTATTATACCCTCAAGATCTATCAATTGCTTAATCAAGTGGTCTTAGGGAGTTACACAAATATATCCAAAGTTTGATATCATTGTCAACGCAATCATTATAAAAATGTCATCCTCAATATCACTTTCGACGACCGTTTCAAAATCACATTCGACATCAGTGGTGTTGAAACACTTTAATCTAAGTTAATATTTTGATTATTAATTGAGATTCTGCTATTTCCCCAGCATATGTTCATGTATATACGCTAAAATTTCAGTTCCGAAATCAATTATAAAAACATTAAGCCTTTTTTAGTAAATAATAAATATTTTATTCCGTACCTTTTATTTTCATTGGGTCAAGTCCTAAATTAAAAATTGTTAAGGACTTATATTTAGAATTGTAACTTCTAGAACAAATATTTATAGGAGCTATCGTACCACCCATCTGCAGTGATCGAAATACTCCCTTTAACTTTAGTTATTTGTCGAATTTCAGAAACAATACAATTTCAGTTTTTGTAAGTTTATTACTTATTTAAATTTGGAATTATGAAAAAAAATTTTAAGCAATTTAATAAATTTAAATATATATGTAAATTTATTCGTTTTATTCGATTATTCTACATAAAATTATTCGAATTATTCGTTATTCGAAGATGGCAATTGTTATATTGTTCGAATAATTAATTATTCGATTAATCGAACGATCATTACTCGAATAAATACCGTAATATGTATGCACAAATATATTTTTTTCTATAAAGTTTTCTTGATATTATCACTTTGATAAAAATTTTACCAAAAACGCTGTATTTTATGTTTTGAAAAATTTTTGAAAAAGTAACCAAAATGAAAAAATAACCAATTTTTTTGGTTGTAAAGAATAACCAAAACGGCAACACTGGAAGAAATTGTAAAAAAAAACAAATAAGAAAAAATCATTTTGTTATTTTCTTTTTGTCACGTATTCGCAATAACACAGGGTTGGTTAATTTAAACATAGCACCGGAAAAATACAACTCTGTTTAACAGAGCTAATAATAACCAAAAAAAATTTTCACAAACGCACATTCAATCCATAATTTTTCAACACTTTTATAATACGCGCAAATTTCACAAAATCTATGTATAATTTTATGTTTTCTGCTTTTTGCACATTCTTTTTATAATTTTTAGTAGCTAAATAATGCAACCGTTTTTAGGTTTTCACAGCAACCAGCTTTTTCATATAAACCAGTCAGCTGTTCCATTAAAAATTTAGTTTGTTGTTGTTCTAGTTAATGAAATCATTTAACATTGTTCTTTCGGTGGGCGAGTGTTGCAAAGTTTTTAATTAATTGCTAATTTAAACAAAAACAGGTTAATAATTATCGTATAAGTGAAAAGCAAACAAAGTGCAATATTAGATATATATAAATATAATAAAACAAAAAAATAAACAAGCTTTCTACTGCCAATTGTACTTGCTGTGTCTTTAATATTAAACAAATAAAGTGCCTAATTTTAGTTAATGCAATATATAAAACGAATTATTTAAAGATACAAATTTAACTAAAACGTGCGCAAATTTTGGTATTTGTATAATTTATTTATTTAATCAGTGATTTTTGCTGTGCAACTACTATCTTTTGCCAAGGTTTTCCAGTTGTCCTTGGTTTATTTAGCAAATCAGTGAATGATTTTACCAATTTTACACTGTAAGTAATAACGAACTTGACTTTCAACTTTCTGTTGTCTTGTATTTGAATTATTTGTACACATATGTATGACTTGCAAAGTTATTAAATATGTATAAACATTTTCAAAAGTACTACTACTGGGTATTAATTTATATGTCCAATATTTTAAATGCCTTTAGTTTCGCACTGTTTATCTAATTGATAGAAGTAAAATTGTTGAATAAGTATTATAGTGCATTCAATAAGGTCAACAATTAATTGGTTATTTGATTCTTTTTGAGACGATTGACAGCTCGAATGTTTTTAAATATTTGAAAATAATATAGGGTATCGGTCAATCATTAACCAATTGACCGGTATATTTTTGACGATTAACTGTTCAAAGATTTTAAAATATTTCAAATGCTTATGATCGTTAACTTGTAACCAGCGTTTGAGGTTTCCCGGATAATTTTATTTCTGGGAATGATCAATTTCATTTCAAGTTTACAAAAAAATCTTTGTTTGTTCATAGGAAAAATCAAGTTTAATTTTGGACAAATTATGAATTTTTCATGCTGATTTAAAATTTTTGAGTTTGATTATTTTTCACGACTAGGTTTGGAGTTTATTAGTTATAAAATAATGTTTTTAGAAAAAAATTTGCAGAAAACAAAATAAAGTCAAAGTAAAAATCAAAAATTTAAAAATTGAAACTTAAATATCTTTTTAACTGATGGTCAACTTTGACACCCTGCATTTCACCTTGTATTCTAATAGGATGGTCACAGATTAAATTTTTTGAAAGTTTATCTCATCGTGTACGATTAGTTAGGATATCATTTTGTACCAATTTTCTACCGACCACACTGTGATGGATTTGAACAGAATTATCAGGGGTTTTGAGACCAGTAGCTTATGCTAGGAAAGTATAGTTGTAGTGTCGTGAGTGAGACAAATAAAAATGCATATTTATAAAAACGGAAAAAAACATTTGGAATATTCACACGGTCTGCTATTAGTCATATTGTCATAATTTCCTAATATATTATTTGTATATATGTATATAATATTTGTTGTTGTTGTTGTGTTTCAAACAAAAAAGATCTAAACTAATAACACTTGGTCTGTTCAATAACAAAAAACTAAGGGTACTCATTTAAACGCTTAAGTTTCCCATTTGTGCAAATGGGCAAATTTGCGCGACATGTTTCATGAACCCACCTTTTCAATTATGTGCAAGTTTATACAGAAAATTTATATTTGTCAAATAAAAATACATAAATTCAACAAAAGCTTTAATAATTTTTTTTCAAATTGTATAAATTTTAAAATGTTGAATGAAAGTTAAATCTTTGGAACAAACGGTGGTATACATAGTTTGGAGGACTTTGTTTATGTTCTAGCTGTTGGTTAATGTTTTCATACACAATGTCATTTAATACAATCATTCTGTTCCAAAGTTACACAATTTTCACATGCACAAAATTTTTATATTTTATTTGATTTTTATTTCTTATAAATAAAAGTAAACAAAAGCAGCTGATTCATCAATTGCACAATAAATTCAAGTTTGCGAGTCTAAATTGTCGCGCAAACTTATCGGAGTTGTGCAAACGAATTTCCATACATTTTTTGACATTTCATTTGCGAGAGTGTAAAAATGCACAGATTGCACAGTTTGCGAGGCTTTTAAGCGTTTACATGAGGACCCTTACTATTATGAATTATCACAAATTGTTTATAAATTTTCCTGTTTTTCAATACAAATTTAAAATGTTTGTGTGAAAATTTGTAATAATTCGAAATAGTTTTTTGTTATTGAACAGACCAAGTGTTATTAGTTTAGATTTTTTTTTTGTTTGAAACACAACAAAAATTTGTTTAATCTATCATAATATATTAGGACATTATGACGAAATAGTAGACCGTGTGAATACTCCAAATAAATATTTGCAATTTACAATAGTTATTCATGACTAGTACAGCTATATTTCAAAAATAATATCTCAGCCTACATATGTATTTCAAAAATGCAACTTACAATAATCTTAATATGCAGCAAAATGACTCAGTAGTCTAATGACATCATCAGCACTCTCTATCCAGTAATTATAGATAATTACTTTTTTATACTTATATATTTTTTTTTAATAAACTGCTTTATTTTTCTTAACTTTAAACCTTAAAACACGAACCCTCAATCTACTCCAGCTATTTACAGCAAATCGTTATCAAGCGTATGAAAAAATATATTTTTCCAAGTAACTAAACAAAACAATAAATGGATAATTGCATGTAGTTTTATTGTTGATATACGAGTTTGAGTATGTAGAATAATTGTTTTTAAAACGCAAATATTTTCTTTTGATAAAAAAAATAAAATTGCTTATATTCTTATAAAAAGAAAAAATAAACTTTTGGTCAGAGAAACCTTACAGCAGAAAATAAATTAAAGTAAATTGTATTGAATAAAAAAACACTGCACGTTAGTTATTTGTGGAAATTAAATTGGTATTTATTGATTTTAAAGGTAAATTAATTGAACAATTTAAAGCATTATCAAAATTGTAGTATTTTGTGTCTGAGTGTCTGTTTAATTTCTAAATTATTTTGAGTTGTAATAATGAATGTATTTAGTTTGTTTACTTATAAAAATGTAATTGCAGTGGTAATTTGGATTTTCTTTTTCATATACATTACAATACATACAATATTATATTTGTAAGTACAATGTACAAGTAAATATGTATAACGAAACAAAAAAATCCAGCTAATGTAAATAATTTATTTGAAATATTAATTAGTACTACGTCACCTTAATTTTGTTTATTAATTTTCGACTGAATAATGATTTTCAAATATTTTTCCACAATCATTATACAAATCTTTGCATTTGGTTGCTAATTCTGTTGTTAATCTCCAAAATGTATACACATGTATGTAAATTGTAATTAGGAACATTTTTAAAATGAGGTAAATAAGCGTATAAAAGCTTAAAATTGACGAAATGTTCGAAATCAATTTCAAACCACAACAATATTATTATAATCAATAACAAATTAGGTAGAATGTTAACCTCACACTTTCGAAATAATTCATTTAATCAAAAGTATGACGGCAACAAAATAAAATTGACGAATTTAACCGGTTTTTAAATATTTTTTTTTTAAATTATTGGGTGTATTAATTAAAAAATTTACAATGTTTTTTGAACGCGATAGCCCTCAAATAACTTACATACATGATTCATATATCAATATATCCGCTATAGACCTGGTTGGGTTGCTATTTAAAATCTAGTAAACCAGGACAACCTCGAATTTTGACCTATTTTTTTTATCTATATCTGGATTACAAGTCATTAATATAGACAATAATATTAGATATTTCAAGTCATTTATATAGACAATAATAACAGATATTTCAAAGACCTTTGCATCGGCGTATATAACCATATAACCAGAAAAATATATTTTAATCCGAATTTTTTACACTCAAAAAAATGTTTGGTCAAACATTTTTATCACTTATAAATTTAAAAAAAAGTTTATAACAATTTTTTGCAATAAAATAAATTAAAAAACAATTTAAATTAAAAAAAATTGTTGAATTGAAAATTAAATAAAAAAAATTTAATTTTTTTTTTACTGAAACAAAAGAGCTTTTTAATGTTGAAAATAGCAAATGTACAAAATCTGTTATATACCGCAATAAAATTTTAAATCTCTATTTTAAGAAAAAAGTTTGCGCAATTATTGTTGGCGATTTTTTTAAAATTTCACCTCTTTATATTCAATTCGTTATCAACCACATCAGTTTTAACACCTATTTATAAATGATTAAGATTCTAATGTTTTAAAGTGAAACTTTACAGCATGATTCCTGAGTACACAATACTGATCCTTGGTAAATTTTATGTGTATATGACTGTTTTAATAATTAAAACTTGTATGAGTATAAAAGTGCAATTCCGAGGAGAAGTTGTATGGGTGTTAGGCGAAATAATGGACCGATCAACCAAAATCAGTTGGGTTTGTTCTTGGGTATAATTAATCCTAAAAATATTAAAAAAATCTAGCCTTTAACTTAAAAAAAAACATTTTACCAGGTTTTCTGGTAAAATGCTCCAAAAAGAGCGATTGAACTAGATGAGATACATACCTAGTCCATTTTTGAACAATGAACTGAAATGAGCGTTCATTGAATTGAACTAAATATAAATCACAAGTCTAATACTTCGTGATGTCAACTCGCAATACATTGATAAGAAGAGAAAAAATAAATAAAATAAAACAAATAAAAATATTATTTTTAAATAATATTTTGAAATCCGGACGTTCCGTAGCCACCAAATAATTTATATACATGATCGATACATCAATATATCCGCTATAGTTCAACATAGATTGCTATTTAAAATGGTAAAAATCGACCCACAAATAGCTGAGTTATAAGCAAAAAACCACGACTACCGCGATTTTTGATCGATATCTGGATCAATAATATATAAAAGATATCCATATCTAATGATAGGTATTTCAAACACCTTTCGTATATAACGCCAAAGTAATTGTCAAACCATTGACAATCTAGATTTTTTTTACCAAAAATTGTTTTTAATATTTTCCTTAAAGTATACTTTGGTGAAGGGTATATAAGATTCGGTACTGTCAAATATAACACTCTTACTTGTTTAGTCTCATACTTCCACTAGCTTTGCTCAAATTTATTTCCAAAATTGTTCTTTTTTTAATGGAAAATGTGGCTTTTTAACAAAACTACAATTGTTTATGGGAATAAGTCTTTATTATTATTTTCACAGCAGCATTTTTTATGTGAATGTTAAAAAATAATAAACAAAAAAATTAAACATATTTTGCTTCTTTGTTGCTAAATTGTATTCGTTTTATGTGCTCTTTGTTGAATTTAATTTGTTTATTGCTCAGAATTAACTTAAAAACTATTTTTTTTTTAATTTTATCTTAAAACTCATTTGTTTAGGTCTAGCATATTTACAATACCTACGCAATTGCAAAAAGGTTTTTAGTCTTGCAAATACATATGTTTAAGTTTAGTAAATCAGAGTTAAATAAATGTTGTTGTGGTTGTATTGCAAACTGCAGAACTTTTACAAATCCTACTACGTTTGCAAGGGTAGTTTACTATGAACAGTAAAAACTTTGAAAATTTGGAAGACCTCCAAGTCGATAATCTTAAATAAATATTAAAAGAACCTTGCAAAAATAATACATATAATGGCTATGATATAGAATCTAAATTTTAGATGTCTGTGTTTTTCTTTTTTCTTATTCTCAACAAAGAATATTATTGAAATTTGTAGAGCCTACGCGTTCTTTATAATTTAAATCATAGAGAATAGACATAGAGCGGAAACTCAGTTGTCAAAAACCTAAGTTGTGAGAATGTATTAGTAGAAAAAACTATGTGAAAACAAAAACAACTCTCGTATGTGTGATTATTTTGAGTAATTTTTTTGTTTCAGTTTTTTTCTAGTTTCCGCTCTATGTTTCTTTATATTTTAAATATTGCTTCATATTTATTACTTATATGTTTATTATTGTTATTTATAGATTCTATATTAAAAATGTTTCTTTGTAATATTTACTTCTTATCGATTTAAGTATACACATATTTACATTATGGGAAATTTCGTCAAAAAATGTATTCAGTGGGGCTTTATGAATATGTTTGAATTTCAATGATAAAAACAAAAAAATATATACAAGTATTATTGAAATTAGTATTAAAGAAAAACGTCATTTACTAAATACATACAAATATATAGTGATTATCTTGTATCTGTTATCAAATAATATTTTTTTTATTAATAAAGTACTTAAAATGAGTACATTTCAGTTTATATAAATATTAATGAAACTATAGCTACATGGATACAGTGTTGACGATCTAAATAGTAATACTTATAAGTAAAATAAAGAATTGTAGGATTAACTTGATTTTCATTATATCTGTTTTATGTTTAGTTTCAGATGTCTGTATGTTGAAATTAACTTTCTGTAGCCCCCAAATAACTTACGTACATGATTCATACATCAATATAACCGATACAGTCCCAGTTGGGTTGCTATTTAAAATCCAGAAAATCGGCCAATAAATTACAGAGATATAAGCAAAAAACCACGACTACCTCGATTTTTGATCTATATCTGGATCATTAATATAAACAATATGGATATCTAATGATAGGTATTTCAAACACCTTTCGTATATAAAGCCAAAGTAATTCGGACCTACAATAGTAAAAATTGGGAAAAATATTTTCATCAACAATTTTTTTTACCATACATTTTTTTTCAACGTTTTTTTTACTAATAACATTTTTATCTGGGAAATTTTTTTTTTAAGATTAACATTTTTTTCATGAAAAAATTATTTTAATCTTTATCTTAAAGTAAACTTTGGAGAAGGGTATATAAGATTTGGCACAGCCGAATATACCATTCTTACTTGTTTATGTAGTTTTTTTTTTGTACTTATTACTAATTTATTATTCAGAACTGTATATTCATATCTTCCAAATAGTTAAATACAAAATTGTTCGTTGGAGGCCTATTTTGGAGGCTCAACTTAATCTAATCTGTTTAGAAAACAACTAAAATGATTAAACATACAACGCATAAACATTCTTTTTATTTTAGTTAATATATAACTATTCTTTCAACAATAGATATGCGGAAAATTTAAAATTTCTTTAAAAAATATCAATTCTGTTGTCTTTGTCTAAATCATTGTAAATATATATTTGGGTTAAAAATTAAATGGAAAAAAATTGTTTTTGATTACAATGCATTACAGTAAGCATATGGGTGTATGGCTTAAAAATGTGTAATTTTTAAAATTTTTAGCTTTTATTTTGAAACATTTGTACAATATAATTTCATTCATTTCATCCAAAAGAACTGATCATTTTAGTAAAATTGTTTTATGCTAAATTTCCAATTTTCCAATTCACTGAAATTTATTGTTGTAGGATAAGCTATTTCCTATGCGCATTTCACTGCTTGCTTAGGCCAGATCATCAGGAAACCTTTTCCCAAAAGGCTTTAGAAAAACTAAAGATATTATACAAATAAAACTATAGAGCGTTTGAGAATTACAGACACTCAAGCTTTATTTGTAAAAATATCAAAGCTTAAACAAAACACCAACAATAAACCGTGATTTTATCTTTTCTTACATTTCCTTTTGAGGCCAAGAACGAATCAAGCCAATATCGGATACTCTGTTCCAAAGTGAAGCGTATCCCAGAAAAGCGTTCTGCATCGATCGAAGCAAATAGTAGTCGGACGGGGCACGGTTGGGACAAAACTTCCCAACCACTTAATTTTAAATACTTTTTAGATGGTATTGCAACATTCTGGCGTTTTTGACCAATGCTCGCTTAATATCAGTTGATGGTCGGTCAGATTTCAACAGTTCATAATAGATATGACCCTTTTGCTCCCGTCAAGTACAGATAATTACCTTAGCGCCATGGATATTTGGCTTTAGTGTCGTTTCGGCTGGGCTTCACAAACGATCTCTTACGCTTCGGGTTATCGTAAGGGATTAATTTTTCATTGCAAGTAATGATTCGGTACAATAGATCTTTCTGTGGAAATGCCCATACGTATGTTCTTTTTATCAATGTTATTTTAAATAAATTAAATACTGTTGTTTTTAAAGAATGCTTTTCATAATCTATATTACTCTATATGAGTTTATAAATGTTTATGCAACTGTTTGCTGGAGGTTGTTTCTTGTACTTAATAGTTAATCTTAATCTAATCATATACCTAAATATTTTAAAAAGGAAATACAATTTTGAATTCATAAATTAAACTTTGAATATAAAATATTTACTAGACTATAAAAAATAGCACAATAAATCGATAATTAGAAGCTTGATATATATAACTACCGCAAATAAACCGAATTGACTATTTTTTTGATGATCCTTGTTTTATGAATTATACAGCAGATCTGGTTCAGCGACTGCAATTTGTTTCTACTAAACTTATACAAGTTTAAGACCGATCATATAATAATCTACACTAAGTAAGAGCAAATTTGTATTCTATTAAAGTTTCAATAATTTTAATAACTATTTAGAAAGAAGTGGTTGGCAAGTTTTGTTTTACCCGCCTTATAGTCCAGACCTTGCCCCGTCCGACTACTATTTGTTTCGATGGATGTAGAATACGCTTTACTTCAGAACAGAGTATAAATTGGCTTGATTCGTTCTTGGCCTCAAAATATGAGCAGTTATTTTGGCTCGGAATTCATATGTCAGCAGAAAGATGGTAAAAGGTCATAGCTAACAATTTCCAATACTACTATTACAAATGTTTTAAAATAAAATGTAGAAAATTTTAAAATTTCACATTTTTAAACTATTAATTGTATAAATTAACCAGTCTGTAAGAATTTTGTTTCTAGACTGAATTAAATAAATATCGGAAACAAAAACCTATTTGTAAGAGTTGGACAAATCGTAATTTACAAGGTTATAGAGATGTTAGAAAATTGTGGAAACAAGTGTATTAGATATAGTATTTTGCTAACAATTACTCGTAAATGCTTGAAAGTTATAGATTTAAATAAAATTGCCTTTATATATTCCATAGAACCCCAAAATTTGCAGTTATATCTACTTCTGAAGTGATAAAAATGTAATTAGGTAAAAAACTACTTTAATTTGTTATAAGCCCAAGACAAATACAAATTCATTATCTCAGTGCCCTTATTTTATTTACAAATTGCAACCACTTGAACACTTTTTTGCGATTGCAAGAATATACTATAGGTACATATTTCAATTTTATATAAGCTACAGCTATTTGTGGCATTATTATAAGATTAGAGACGATTAGAAATCGATTGATTAAGACCTCCGGTGTTTATCGTTGTTGTTATTTTCTGTTATCTCTTGGTCGTTCATTCACTTTCTTTTTGCTAGCGATTAACTTATTTAAATATGAACCCTGGTCTGCTATATAATTTTAGTTTAATTTAGTTTTGCTACTTAAACGGTTGTAGTTATATATTTTTTTTTAATATTTTTGTTTGTGAAATCGGAATAATTTTTTATTTCCTTGGCATTTCAATAAATTTATGTGTTCATAAGTTTAGCAGGTATTACAATTTATGTTTAATTTTAAGAGTGGCAATATATTTTAATTGAATCAAAGTGATCGGACAACAAAGTGTTTAAAATGTGTTAAAATTTATTAAAATAAACATTTTCAATAATTTGAAATTTTGTTTAAACATTGTGTGCAAAGTTGTTGGCAATTTATTGTTCAATTTTGTTGAATATATAATTTAAAGAGTTGTTTATATTCAAAATCTTAAAAATAATTATTTTGCTCTGTGTGAATTTTTTTTTTTAAATTTATAAATATTTATAAATAGTTGACAGCCCCGGCTTCGCCGGGTAGCATTTACTAATGTTAGTTCTTCAAGTTTCTCCAACCACATACACCTGCCTGTTGTTATTTATTTGCATATAAAATATCTAAATTTGTACTGCATACTTTAGGGAGCTTTTTTATTACAGTTGACTGGACTGAAAAAAGAAATTTCCGAGTTTTTTTTTCTTTACAAACCATCTCCTGAAAATTTCGAATCGAATAAAAAAAAAAATCAGCCAAATCGTTCCAGCCGTTCTCCCGAGATGCCATTACATACATGGACCATTTCATTTTTATATATATATAGATTTATTTATAATAATTCAAAGAATACATTAAATTAATTATTCTAAACATTTTGCAGACTAAAAATTCCTAAGGTTTGAAACAAATAATTGTCGCTGGGAACCAGAAAACTCCCAGAGCCGCATGCTCTGGCAGTTTTTTGCCAATGCTCTCCTCAAACGAATCAGTTGCGTTCGGTACAGGTTCCCTGTGAAGGTCTGGTCAGATTTCAGCCACTCATAATAGATAGGACCCTTTTGCTCCCACCAAGATCTCTCGGCTTCAATTCGTATGGTACCCAATTTTCAAGCTTTTAAATGAATCCTGCCAACGTTTTGAAATTGCTGCAAGAGTAGCTTCCAATGATTTTGCAAGTTCTTGTTGAGTTTGACAACAATATTCATGGAGTAATTCCTCCAATTCTTGGTCCTCAAACTTTTTTTGGCTCACCTGGTCGATATTTGTCTTCCTTGTCAAAATCGCCACTTCTGAACCGTACAAACCATCTCTTGCATGTTGAAACCGATGGAATATATTAATCACTAGTTGATCGCCCCGGCTTCGCCCGGTAGCATTTACTAATGTTAGTTCTTCAAGTTTCTCCAACCCAAGCACACCAGCCTGTTCTTATTTATTTGCAAATAAAATATCTAAATTTGTACTGCATACTTTAGGGAGCTTTTTTATTACAGTTGACTGGACTCACAAAAAAAAGAATTTCCGAGTTTTACTCGGAAATTTTTTCTTTACAAACCATCTCCTGAAAATTTCGAATCGAATACAAAAAAAATCAGCCAAATCGCTCCAGCCGTTCTCACCTGATGACATTACATACATGGACCATTTCATTTTTATATATATAGATAGATAGAAGATAAGCTTTGGTGAGCAATCGGTGTGCTTCAGCGGCACTGTTTTTCAAATACCCAATACTAAGTTAAGAGAAAACACTTTTTGGTTGTGATAACCGAATTTGTAGCCATTCGAATCATTCTGTCGTATTAATCCAATTTTTTCTGTTTTGGCTGACAAATTTAAGTTGTGGTGGCCAAAAATTCGGTTATTTCAATAGTAATTCTTCTTTCTCAACTGACTTTCTTTAGCTAGAACCTAAAAAATCTGTGAATATAATTTATTCATCACAACGATTCTGTTTTCTCTGTGCAGTAAAGTAGTTCGAATAAGCAGTTTTAGTTTAGTTAGTTGTTCGAATAAGCAATTTTCATATTTTAGGTTGTCCAATGTTGGACCTACGTTTTGTTAAGAGTTTATTGTATGTATAACAGTGATATTTGAATGAAGTTATCACTATTAGTTTTAATCAGTCAAAATTCTATGTCTTGAAAAAAATGCGTAAAATTCATTTCGACACATTATTTTTCAAATCAGAATGTATAAACAAATTTAAACCACAGACAGGTCACGGTCTGGACTTCCCAACAACATCATTCTAAATACTTTCTAATAGGCATTGCAGCATGTTGTCATAATGGAATATTGCGGATTTATGTCGGCCGCATATTCAGGGCGATAAGATATCAGCAGCTCATAATAGATAGGATCCTTTTGCTCCCACCCAATTGTCATTATTTTCTTTAAATATTAATATCCTTAGAAGTTTTAATATTAAGAACTTTAAAAACCTAGAAAAGCTATTTTTTAAGTTTTAAATTACATTTTTTCTGTTTTTATCACACAAAGAAAACTGTTTTGATTGTGATAACCGAATGATTCTAGATTATTATAACAAAATTTTCATTAAATATCTATTGGATAGGACCTGCAAAACAAATAAGAATCCCGATTAAAATTATTTATCTATCACTTGAACTTTTTTATTAATTAGCTACTGTTAATGTTAATAACTGCGTATAAACAATAGATAACAGTGAAAAAAATCCAAAAAATTTAACTAACTCAAATAGAAATCTAATATTAATAATAAAATTGAATAAAAAAAACAGGAACACGACCACTTGAAATATGAATAAATGATCAAGTTTTGTTATCACCACTACCTCTTTATGGTAGGTAAATTCTTTATATACTTAGACAACATTTAAAGCATTTTATTTGAATTAATTGAACAAATCTTATCGATTATAATAAAGATCTTATAAAGGCTATTAAGTATATCATTTAATATGCATATTCAATAATTGTTATATAACTTAACTTAGACTTAGTCCCATTTTCTCAATCTTTGGTTATTTTTTATCGTGACGATATACCGACAGTTTTCATACACTCATTTTATTAATTGGAGGTATAGTTACGAAAAACGATAAGACTTAAACTATGAAGAGGGGCAAATAAAATAAATAGTTATCTAATCTATAGTCAGTATCTTTTTACAAAATAATTAAACTTCTATTTAGTTTTCATTGTTCACCTATATTTGTTTTTAGCTGTAATCTATTATGGGCACTTGCACTTGCAGTTTTTATTGTATAACTTGTCAATAAAAATATCGAGGGCCTGCTTTTGCAATTATTTTTTACTTGCAAATAATTGCATTTAGTTCATTAATTCAATTATTAAAAGCTGGTTATATAACTTTAGATCAGTGGTATGGGGCCGAATTACCGCATTCGATATCTACACGCAGAGAAAAAATATAGTTGGGCATGGTTACTGTAACCATTTCAATATTGTTACAAGTTTTTTTAAACTATATTATAGTCACAGTAACCATTTACATGATTGTGGTAATCATAATATGGTTAATTTACGATTCACATGATTGTATCAATATGTTTGTGACAACCATTCATATGATGAAGGACTTATCATATTATGTTGCTCTCGGCTTAAGGCTTATCATAATCTGAGAACAACATATTATAATAAAATTATTCATCATAAATATGGTTGCCACAAACATATATTTGTTTACTGTAACCATATATATGGTTGATACAAACATGTGAATCGTAAATTAACCATATTATGGTTACCACAATCATGTAAATGGTTACTGTGACTATAATATTGTTAAAAATGTTGTAACACTATTTAAATGGTTACAGTAACCATGTCCAATTATAGTTTTTCTCTGCATGTAGTAAAACTGATCGTAATTTTCTTATTTGAGATTATGGCATTCGAGACAGAGAAAGTGTAAAATAAGTTATTATTATCCATGCTCTCTTTATGAAGACCAACAATTTTTTTTTTGAAATAATACGGTAGCTCTTGGCCGATTGGAGATATCTTAATGAAATATCTTATAGTCAATGTTGAGGTGTTTTTATACCCTTCATCTTCATGATAAGGGTATATATAAGTTTGTCATTCCGTTTGTAATTTCTATATTTTTCATATCCGACCCTATAAAGTATATGTATATATTCTGGATCCTTATAGATAGCGGAGTCGATTAAGCCATGTTCGTCTGTCTGTCTGTTGAAATCGGGATCTAAATCTTCAATAATTCTGTCAGACATGCTTTCGAGAAGTTTGCTATTTAAAATCAACAAAATCGGTCCATAAATAACGGAGATATGAGCAAAAAACCGGGACAAACTCGATTCTTGACCTATTTTTGATCTATATATGTATTACTAAGTCATTAATATAGACAATATGAATATCTAATGATAGATATTTCAAAGTCCATCGCAACGATGTAGATAAGGCTATAGTAAGTTGGACCTACAATGGGTCAAAATCGGAAAAATATTTTTTAACCCGATTTTTTTTTCATCAAACAATTTTTTTGTCATACATTTAAAAAAAAAATTAAAAACCAAAAAAAAAATATTTTTTCAATTTTTTTTTTTAAAAAATTTGGAAAAAACAATTTCGAAAAAAAAAAATTTCAAAAACAATTAAAAAAAAAATTAGATTTTGTTTACCTAAAAATATTTAAAAAAAATTATTTTAAAGTATAATTTGGTGAAGGGTATATAAGATTCGGTACAGCCGAATATAGATCGCTTACTTGTTTTTAATTTGATTTGTATTTACATGGGTTCGTGCATGTAATGGGGGCTAGTGAGTGGCATCAAAAAGTCAATTCTTATCCAAAGTCACGAAATTTCATTGGGTGTATGACTTAAATGTTTTATTTCGAAACATTTGTCCAATATAAATTTTTTGATAGTATTGGCCATTGTAAGCTATGACCTTTTCTCATCTTTCTGGCAACATATGGATTCCGAGCCAAAAGAACTGCTCATCTTTTCATGCCAAGAACGTTCCACTCTGTTCGAAAATGAAGCGTATACCAGAGAGACCGTTCGGATCGATCGAAACATATATTAGTCAGACAGGTCACGGTGTGGACTTCCCAACCACTTCATTCTAAATACTTTCAAACAGGCATTGCAGCATGTTGTCATGATGGACTAGTGTCGGTTTTATGTCGACCGCATATTCAGGGCGGTAAGATATCAGCAGCTCATAATAGATAGGATCCTTTTGCTCCCACCCAATAGCCATGAATTACCTTAGCGCCATGGATATTTCATTTTTATGTCGATTCGGCTGGTTGGCCGGGCTTCACATACTATTTCTTACGCTTCGAGTTATCGTAATGGATCCATTTTTGATGATTTGACAACAATCTTCATGGAGTATTGCCTCCAATTCTTGGCCTTTAAACTTTTTTGGCTGGCCTGGGCGATCTTTGTCTTCCGTGACAAATAACCACTTCTGAACCACACAAACCATTTCTCGCAGTTTGAAACTGGTTGAAACTTCAGCTGCACTTTTTTTTAAATTAAAGAATTAAAGCCAAACTTCCTGCACATGGCGCTTTGTTGGTACAAAATTCTTCATTTTATAATCAATTGAGGTAGAAATCAAAAGTGAATTTTTGTCCCTCAGAGTACTAAATTAAAATTTATTTTATTTATTAATTATTTTCTTATTAGCTAAGTTATTCTTTGTTATAGAATGTCTAAAATTGGTGGACACAGTACAATAGCACTGAATTTATGACTCAGAGAGGTCATAATAATTTTTTGTTTCAAAATTTTATAGTTCATATCAACTACTAAACAGAAGCATATTTTTCAAAATATGTAGATAACATAATAATGCACACATAAATATTTCTAAAACTGAATTTTTTTATCAGCACTTGCACACTATGGAATTGTTTTTATTCTAATTTCATTGAAGTCTTATATATATTTAGTAGAGTGACAATCAGTTGTATGGAAAAAATTTTTTGTTAAAATTTTGAAGAGTGCCGGGTGGAATATTGTGACACTAGGCCTAAATGTTAAGTGCTGAAAATTTGAGCCAAATCGGGCAACGATTTCTGGACGCGCATCGAGGTCAAAGTTCAGATATATGCAAAATTTTACTGTTAATATGGAATAAATAGGTGAAACTCGTTAACTTTCTGCATTGTTTTCTAGAAATATGTAGATTTATTTATATTAATGAATATTACATTGAAAAAAAAATTTTGGAAATTAACCCTGTATCTCCTTTGGTTCAAAATGACCCAAAAACTGTATTATCGCCAAAATTAGAGAAAAATGCAATTTTTCAGTTTTTGAAAAAATTTTGCTACTAAATAAATACTTTTGCAATTGAATGCAAAAGAATCGAAATATGTACGTAATTATCGTTGTAATCAGATATAAATGACAAAATTTGATTAAAAAATTTTAAAGTTATTACAAATTCGCCACACCATTAACGTGTTTCAGGCCACTTGAACAAAAAATTTAGGAAACAAATTAAGATCTTTCGAGAAAAATTAAAATAAAAGCCCATTTTTACTTAAAATATGTCCATATTTACTTTTATATGAGTTTTTGTCTTCGTAGGATACCGTTAACCTATTCGCAGGTATGGCCAAAAAAAATAATTTTTTTAACGGCTGTTTCAAAACTCCATTTTCAAATTTTTAAAAATTTTGTTAAACAAATTTCAGATTTTTGCGATCATCACATTGGGGTTTATTGAGATCAAAATAGGGAATAAAAATATGAAAAAATTATGTCAATACCTCTTACAGTTTTTCCGTACCTGCGATTTAAATTTTGCGATTTTCAAGAAAAACTAAATTTTTGTCCATATCTAGGCGAATGAGTCCAATTTCCTTACTGTTATAAATTTTAAGTAAAACCTATTCATAATATTATAGTCCTTGTAATTTTAAATATGTTCTGAAAGTTTTACTAAAATCGGAAAACGATAACCTTTGAATCGTGAAGGTCAAACGTCAAATTTTTCAATATTTGGAATTTCTAATGAAAAGATAGCGAAATGTTATATATTTTTGTGCCGATTTTCATGAAACCAGAGGAAAATATATATTGCGGTCTAGCATTTACAACAACAGTGAAAAAATGGATTTTAACCTTTAAGAGGACTTGGGGTCAAAATGGTTGTGTTTTTCGTGATTTTAAAAGTTGAGGGTAATTTGGACCCCAAGTGCTGCTAAGGGTTAATTTCCATTTTTGTGCTGTTCTTTTAAATTCTGGACTTTATGTTATATTTTCCTTAAGTTGCATTAAAATCGTCCCAAAAATATGTAACATTTCGCTATCTTTTCATTAGAAATTCAAAATATTGAAAAATTTGACGTTTGACCTTCACGATTTAAAGGTTAACGTTTTCCGATTTTAGTAAAACTTTCAGACCATGTTTAGAATTGCCAGGATTATAATACTATGAATAAGTTTTACTTAAAATTTATAACAGTAAGGAAATTGGGCTCATTCGCCTAAATATGGACAAAAAATTAGTTTTTCTTGAAAATCGCAAAATTTAAATCGCAGGTACGGAAAAACTGTAAGAGGTATTGACATAATTTTTTCATATTTTTATTCCCTATTTTGATCTCAATAAACCCCAATGTGATGATCGAAAAAATCTGAAATTTGTTTAACAAAATTTTTAAAAATTTGAAAATGGAGTTTTGAAACAGCCGTTAAAAAAAATTATTTTTTTTGGCCATACCTGCGAATAGGTTAACGGTATCCTACGAAGACAAAAACTCATATACAAGTAAATATGGACATATTTTAAGTAAAAATGGGCTTTTATTTTAATTTTTCTCGAAAGATCTTAATTTGTTTCCTAAATTTTTTGTTCAAGTGGCCTGAAACACGTTAATGGTGTGGCGAATTTGTAATAACTTTAAAATTTTTTAATCAAATTTTGTCATTTATGTCTCATTCTAACGATAATTACGTACATATTTCGATTCTTTTGCATTCAATTGCAAAAGTATTTATTTAGTAGCAAAATTTT
Organism: Calliphora vicina; assembly: GCF_958450345.1. Taxonomy (NCBI): domain Eukaryota; kingdom Metazoa; phylum Arthropoda; class Insecta; order Diptera; family Calliphoridae; genus Calliphora; species Calliphora vicina. The sequence goes on along the minus strand of NC_088781.1, from coordinate 13,633,084 downwards.
TTCAAAAACTGAAAATATTGCATTTTTCTCTAATTTTGGCGATAATACAGTTTTTGGGTCATTTTGAACCAAAGGAGATACAGGGTTAATTTCCAAAATTTTTTTTTAATGTAATATTCATTAATATAAATAAATCTACATATTTCTAGAAAACAATGCAGAAAGTTAACGAGTTTCACATATTTATTCCATATTAACAGTAAAATTTTGCATATATCTGAACTTTGACCTCGATGCGCGTCCAGAAATCGTTGCCCGATTTGGCTCAAATTTTCAGCACTTAACATTTAGGCCTAGTGTCACAATATTCCACCCGGCACTCTTTGAAATCTAAAAAAAAAAAATCGGCTGTCACTCTAATATTTAGTGATAGTGTTTTTTTTTTGGCGGCCAGACATAAAAACTATTAGATTGCAAACATAATATTAAAGCAAGAAGTGAATTTAAAACATATCATTATTAAAATATTAGTTCAGACATCCGCAGTGTACCATATATATGATTGGCATAAGGAGAATATTAATAATAATAACAAGTTATGCTGTTTCGCTGTAATCTGAACAGATATTTATATCTTATTTGATAACTTTTATTCATGTTGACTACAGATAAATAGCCGCTCTTATATGGCCCTTGGTGGATACTTTAAATCATAGTACTTTATATAAGTAATTAATAAATAATTTTCTAATCTTTCAAATATTTTATTTCTTTCAGATGCCTACCTAAAGAGCTACAGCAAATTTGAATATATATTTAAGAAGCAAACTAATTTTTAACTCAAATAACAAACAAAACAAGGACAATCGATTTCGGCAGCAAATCGTGCTTCCATAAATAGTTAACACTTTTATTTGAAATTAACTAAATATAAACTAAAAATGTGCTGCAATTGTTGCAGCGTTAACCAGCGTAAAGCTTGGGTTTATGGTTTGGGTACCCTATTTGCCACTTTGGGTGTAATCCTATTAGTTTTGTGGGGTAATTGGGCGGAATCATTAGTACGAAGTGTAAGTATTTATTCGTGCATTAAGTTACACATGTTTTTTTTTATTTATTTAATTGTTTGTTTATTTGTGTTTATTTATAAACTAGGGTTTAGTTTTGAAACCGGGCAGCGATGCTTATGACAGTTGGGTGGAGGCACCCATACCTATTTATTTAACATTTTATATGTTTAATTGGACCAATCCCGAAGAGGTTAGAAATCCTAAGGTTAAGCCTAATTTTGTGGAAATGGGCCCCTATGTTTTCTTGGAGAAACATTTAAAGGAAAATATTTCGTTCTACAACAATGATACAGTTTCGTATTATGAGAGAAAAACCTGGTATTTCCAACCTCAACTATCGAATGGCTCGTTGGATGATATGTTGACTTCGGGACATGCTGTAACAGCGGTAAGTTAAAAAATCACTAAATATTTGTTGATATATAATTTCGTTCAACTAATTAAACATTTACCGCTACCACATTACAGACTGTAGCCGATGAAATGCGTCATTCCAATAGATTTTTAAAGAAAATCATTAATTTCATTTTCAATCATGAGGGTGGTAAACTATACGCCACCAAACGTGTGGGTGATTGGATATTTGAAGGTTATCAAGATGATTTGGTAGACTTTTTGAAACTCTTCAATACAACCAAAATAAATATACCATACAGTAAATTTGGTTGGTTGGTGGATCGTAATGGTTCCCTAGAATATGATGGCTCTTTTACCGTTTACACTGGTGTGGAAGATATTACAAAACTGGGCCTACTATCGCATTGGAATAGTAAAAACGAGACAGGCTTTTATGAACCACCTTGTGGTATTGTTAATGGTACTACTGGAGATGTCTTCCCTCCAAACTTGGATCCAAAAGGTGAAATCACCATATTTGCCACCGATGCCTGCCGTTTTATGAACTTGCGTCCGAATGGTACAATGGAAAAACATGGTTTAACCGCCATCGAATGGGTGGGTACTGATGAAACTTTAGACTCTGGCGAGAATTTCCCCAACCAGCAGTGTTTCTGTGATCCCAGACTGGAAGATTGTCCCAAAACTGGAGTGGTAGAGTGCAAGAAATGTCGTGATAATGCTCCCATATACGCTTCTTTTCCACATTTCTATCTGGCCGATGAATCATATTTGAATGATGTGTCTGGTCTGACACCAGATCCCCAGAAACACAAATTTGTATTGGCAGTGGAGCCAATTACAGGTCTGCCAGTGCAAATCAATGGACGTTTACAAATTAATATGAACATGATAGCCGACAAAGATTATGAGTAAGTTAAAAGAAATAAGAAATTTGCCAAAAATCTGTTATTTAATTTATTTCAAAACTCTTTTTAGTATCTTCCGGGACATTAATGAATTCTTAATGCCACTGTTTTGGTTTGATCAATCGGCTTACTTAAGTCCTGAGTTGGCCAAAAAAGCCAGGGTAATTATTACAAACTTAAACTTAACACTCGTAATTTATATTAATCAATTTTATTTTTCTTTAACAGCTGGCTATTAATTTAGAAGATTATGGCCGCTACTTTGGCATTGCCTTAATCTGTTTGGGTGGTGTCTTCTTTATCACCGGCATTGCCCTGACTCTTACCAAGAAATGGAAACGCACGCCCAACGATGATGAAGACATGTTAACTAACTGATTTACTTACAATCATATTTATATGTATTAGTTTTTATTAAAAAAAAACTCACCATTTTAGTCTTGTTTCTATTCAGTTATTGTGCCAAAATTTAGTTTTTTATGAACCTGTTTGTATATATTTAATAAGTTTAGTATTTTGTTTTTATCTCATTTAGTTTATTTTGTGTTTAAATTTAGTTGTGGGATTTTAATAGCAATATTTTATTTATATTGCTAGATTTTTTGTATTTTAAATTAAGACAAAAAAAGTACTATACCATTTAAGTTTTTTTTTTAATTTTTTAATTTAGTTTATAATTAAACAAGTAAAGCAGTCACTTAACTATAAATTCCATATTATGTACGATAAAAAACAAATGTGATAGCTTATAAGCATAAAATATGTAAATAAATAAAAATTAACGTTTTTTATATAAAAAAAACTAAAAGTTTATAATAAACAAGTAAGAAAGCTATATTCGGCTGTGCCGAATCTTCACAAAATTAAATATTGAAATAATACAAAATTTAAATACATTTAGGTAAAATTTTTTTTTTAATTTTTTGTTTTTTTTTTCATTTTTTGTAAAAAAAATTTTCGAATTGTTATTTTAAATTTATTTTTCAATTTTAAAAAAAATTGTTTGGTACTTCAAATTTTTTTTGGTGAAAAAAAAAATGGGGTTAAAAATTATTTTATCCGATTTTGACCCATTGTAGGTCCAACTTACTATGGTCTTATATACGTCGTTGCAAAGGTCTTTGAAATATCTATCATTAGATATCCATATTGTCTATATTAATGACTCAGTAATCCAGGTCAAAAATCGAGGTTGTCCTGGTTTTTTCCTCATATTGAAATCAAAGTTTGGCGATAACTTGATTTCGAGAAATGGACCTGTCTATTGGAACCAAGGTCGTGCGATTTGACACCTCTCGATTACTTCCTGTGGGGCCACGTAAAGTTACTGATTTATGCTGATAAACCAGCGCCTTGGAGGCCAACATTGTATGGCAATGCTCGAAAAAGTGGCCTAAAAGTCCAGAATGCGCTTCGTCAAGAAAATATGCCCGAAATTATTTTCAAATGTTGATTGGGTCGCAAATGAAAAATGTAGAAAACGGAATGACAAACTTATGGTCCTCTATTATGGATGGCGACCGAAAAAAAGTTGCGTTGTCAGTTGACAAAATGATATTACAGATGGCAACTGCCAGCTATAATTTTCTGTTGCCAACTAGACATTTGTGGTGGCCATTTGACAATGCAAATGGAGTTCGGTTGCCATCCAAACTTTTTTTAAAATTTTACTAAGTGCTCGAAATTTAATACAATTCAATTGAATATCTATAAAATTTATTAAAAATATAAAATATTTCAGGTTTTCTAAGCTATTTCCATCATTGAATGTACAGAACAAACATTTAAATGCAACGGTTTTATTTTGATGCTGTAGCTATAAATTTATAGCATACCTTCAGGCGTTACAAGTAATTACATAACCATACTGTTACACTAACATTCTATGTTACATTCTGGTATTATAGAGCCTTGTATTTGGAACGCTATAATATGAAAACGAACTGGAGTATAATCTCACTATGGATAACAATTAAAAGCTAAGGAAAAGTAGTTTTAATAGTTAAAACATAACACCAACCTAGCTCTCATAAGTGTAGATATATTTAAGCTTTTAGTAAAATCATATGAATTACTCCAAGTGGGCGTGGCAGTGGGCGTAAAAATTTACATATACATAAAAGCCTTAATTCCGTTTTATAGTATAGTCAAAGTTTTTTGAATGTATCTTTTTTAGTTTTTGAGTTAATACGTTTTAAATAAAAGTAATATTAAATCTTTTGCTTGCTATTACATGCTGTTCACCTGTTACTAACAGAAAATGTTACGATTTTTGGAAAATAACAAAAAAGAAAGGAAAAGTTTATGGAGTAATATGAATTTTATTTAAATTTTTACAACTTCAGAACCACAAAAGATATTTTGATAATTTTTTCACTAAAAGGAAGTTTTAAATAGCGGCTATTTATCAATATTTTTTTTATAAATCAATCATAACTTTAAGACAAATTTTGAGGTAACTTTCACTAGAAAAACTGAGTAAATTAAATTAGTAGCTAGTGAAAAGATTTACCGCTTTAGAACTTACTCTTCCAAGATCATAATTGCGAAATTTTCAACCTTCCATCAAGAAAAATATTAGAAATTGCACAAAATACACTACAACTAGGCATTCAACATTATCGGGGTTGGCGGAACGGTCGATATGGCTAAATTAATATAAATGAATTCCTTCTCAAGTTATAAAAATGAAACTCCTTGATTTTTTTTATTTTACATTTTATTTTTATTTGAAATTTTTATATAAAAATTCTTATAACTAAAAACAGTTTTGTATTCGAAAATACAAACATAATTTTTGAATTTATTTTGATGTTTTATCGAAATTATTTTTATGCAGAAATTAAAGAGAAACAAAAAATAAACCAGTTTATATGGAAAAAAAGGCCCTTTGCCATTTCAAAATAAAAGAATAAAACATAATTATTTGAATAAAAACTGAAAAAGAGAAAAAATCATAAAAATTTGAAAATTAAAATCATACTAAACAAAGTTTGGCCAAATTTAAGTTTTAATTAAACAAAATTTTATGATTTTTTTTTTATATAAAAAAACAAAGATTTGTGACTTATTACTAAAAAATTATATAAGTTTTTTGAATTATTTTCTTTTTATTTTCAAATTAAACATAAAATATTCAATGGGAATGTTGTTTTTTTTGCAAATAATTTTTTTTGTTTATTTATTTAAAATGTGAACAATAATAACATTTATATTATTTGTTTAAAAAAATTAATTAATTTAAGTAATTTTTTTTAAGCTTATCGTATACAATTTTTTTTAAATTTTTATTTATATTTTGTGGTTTTTTTATTGTTGAATATTTTTAATATATAAATGCAACATTAACGATTTTTTTTTAAAAAAGAAAAATATGGCAATTTAATTTTTTATTTTTTGAAATATTTGTGTTGGTTTTTTTATAGTTATACACATTTTGAAATTTAGCCATAGATTTTCTTAAATAAAATCTATGCAAATTTATGTGTTTTTTATTAATGTTTTTTTAACTGCGGTTAACTTAATTCAAAATACAAGTTTGGAAAATACAAGTAATAGTTTTAATTTCTTTTTTTTTAATAATTAAATGTTGCTAATTTTTTTCCTAAAATATATGTTTTTTTTTGTTTACTTTCTAATTGTTGCGTTTTATTTTTTCCTAGAATTATTTATTAATTCTTAATATTCTCTATACATTTAATGTATTTTAGTTTACGGTGGGGCAAGTTGTTTGCAATTTCTTTTTTTTTATATAATAAATTTTGTATAAAAATAAAATAAATATTCTTGTTGAAAAGACATATTCGTTTTCAATATAAATTTTCTTAAAGAAAAAATCTTCTAAACATACGAGTTTCATTTGTCATTTGTGGGTTTTAGTTGTAAGTTTTTTTTTTTTTAAATAAAATTGTTGGTTAAAAGAAATTTTTACAGTAAACGATAAAATTATTTAAATTTTGTGGGAAATCATGAATTGGAGTTAAATTTTTAAAAAAGGGATATTTTGAGTTTAATTTTTCATTAAAGTTAGAGAACCCCCGGGACCCTGAAGGGAAATACTTTCAAATTGTATTATATTTATAAAATCGTACATTTTCGTTTTCAAATAAGTTGCGGTGTACTCACTCGGGATCTTCAATTATAAAATTCAAAGATATTTAAAGAACAAGTTATTTCTTCTAGAATAATTATTACAGAATAACCCCCAGGGGGAATTTTCTAATTACAAACCTAGTTCTGTTTGCACGAACTAGAGTTGGGTTGTTCATGAACGAAAAAGCTCAATTGAATTCTTTTTATTATTTTTGTTCGTTTGACATTACTGTAGATGTTTGAAACCTATTTTTTTAAAACCCTTTAAATTGGTATTTAAGTTGTTTGAATTTTATAACTTTTTGTTTTCCTCATTATTATAAATCAAATTTATTTCCAAAAGGAGGTAGTCCTGTTTATTTTGATCACTGTCTGCAAAAACATTCACAAAATCGTACAGTCAAACTCCTAAGAATTAAAATGAACAAACTAGTTCACATTATCAATCAATAAACAGAACGATTAAGCTCAACTCTAGTACGAATGAAACGTTCGCAAGAAATTATTCTTAATTCGGTTTTCAAATTAAAATTAATAATATTGTCTTTACCATTCCATTGTAGTTGTCTTAATTCAAACGTATTCGTTTGAGAATTCATTCTTTATAGAATTAATTCCTTATAGAATCATTAAAGTTTTTTTTTAATTCAAATCCATTACAAAATATTGATTGCTTCAGTACAAATCTATTACAAAAAACCTTTAGAAAACTTGTTTTCATTCAATTTGTATTAGATTTGAATTAACAAAAATAGATTCATTCCATGAATGAATAAATTTTATAACGAATTAATTCAACAATGAAAACTAAAGAAATATTCATTCTTTGGAGAATTCATTCATAGAATTAATTCCTTATTGAATCATTAAAGTTTTCTGTCATTCAAATCCATTACAAAATATAGATTAATTCAATTCAAATTAATTACAAAAAGACTTTAGACAATTTTGTTGTTCAATTCTTTTGTAAATGATTATAAAAACAACTGAATGAAGAAAATATATTTTCTTTCAATTTGTATTAGATTTGAATTAACAAAAATTGAATCATTCCATGAATGAATGAATTTTATTACGAATTAATTCTGAATTAAGATTTTAGTGAATTAAGCTCAATTTGAATCTGGTACGAACTTGTTTATATTTATTTTATAATCTATTTACGGAGTTGTTGTTGTAATAGCAGTGGTTGCTGGATTGAGAGCTCTTGGCCGATTAAACTCGGTTCATTTCGGTGCATAGAGTGCGAAGTAAACTCAGCTGATAGATAGAACCGATGGAACTATACATTCAAGCTACTTAAATACTTGTTATACAGGAATTGGTTCACCTGGAGATTATTCTGTAACCAAACATTGAAAATTCAATTATTTCTTTGAAACTATTAAATCTTTTAAGTCCCCGAGCTATAAATCTACTATATTTAACAAATTTGACTCAAGCATTTATATTCTAAGCCAAATTTTCTCAATCTCTGGTTATTTCTCATACAAAAAATATATTAATTGGAAGTATAACGTTACGAAAAACGATAACCAGAGATTGAGAAATGTTTTTCAGGCTATTTAAAACATTAGGGAAGAACTAGACTCTCTAGTTACTAGAGGCTTAACTGGGAGTAAGCTGAGAGTAAAAACAATTACTCTCTCCCAAATTTTATATCTGCAACAACAAAATATATTGATTGACATGTATTTTGTAGTTGCAATACTTGGGTGTTTGTCTCTCAGTAAGGCTTCTATGTTTAATTTATTTTAAGGTTTATAAAATATTGAAAATTTCCCTTAAACTAAATAATTTTATCGTTTACTGTAAAATTTCAAACAATTAATTTAAAACTAAAACCGAGTATTTTATTAGAGTAAGTTTGTTTTGATGAAGGTTAAAAACTAAATACCTTAAAATTAAAATAATTTATAATTAAATTAAAAATAAAAAAATATATATAATATATAAAAAAATTCAATCACAGTTGTTTTGGGCGGAATTATTAAGATGTTTTAAGTTAAAAAAATGAGTTAATAAAATAATAAAATAAAAAATAACAATAAAAGATTTATTCAAAAAGTTTCCAAAAAAGAAATTATTAAAATTTATATTACATATAAATTAAAACAAGAACCTTAAAGCCCCCAGGGGTTATAACTCAAAATCCTTAACTAAGCTAAAGATTTTGAAATATTTTTTTTTAACTCAATTCATAAGTAAATTATAATTTGTAGCAAGGAGTAACTTTGAATAAATCTTGTATTTGTAAAATAAATTTTTAATGAAATTTTGTATAGCACTTGTTGTTTTTTAAACAAAAAAAAACTTATGTATAACACAAGTTTTTTTTCTTTTCGTTTTAAAATAATAATGGTTTGTTTGTTAAGTTTTTTAAATTATTTGAAATAATCCGTATTTTATACTTGAGTATTATTGCTGTAAGTTAATTTTTGTGGTTTTTTGTTTGTTATTTAGTTTGAATGAATGAGTTTTGTTTTTCTTCCTAAAAGTGACTAGATTTTGTTAGTTCTGTATTGTTGTTCTTGTTATATATTTCTTTTTTTTTAATTATTCGGCTTTTATTTGAGGTTAGAGTTTCTTTTCTTTACTTGCTTTCTTTCATTGTGTAAAAGTAATTATAAAATTACTTGCTAGTTTTGTTTACTTCATATTTGTTTTAAGTTATTAGTATTTTACATAAGTTTTTTTATACATCTGTCACATTTTGCTGATATTACACGGATTTTATTTTGAAAAGTTTTCAAAATTTTGTGTTTAAGTGTGTCGGTGTGTGTGTGAGAGAGAAGTCAGTTAATAAAGTTTTGAATAAAGATTCTTAAGGTTTAAGATGTATTTTCAATGAAATTATATACAAATAATAAGAGATTTATTAAAACTGAGACACTAAATGTCATATTTTATAGTTGAATTGTTTTGTGATTTGAAAATCTCTTTAGTTGTATGTCACTTTAGTTTGTATTCCTTGTACTTGTAAGGCCTGGGAATGTCTTAGTTGTTATAAAAAAAAAAATCTAAAATATTTAGATTTTGTATGACTCTTAATATTGTATAGGATTTCTGTTTTGAAAAAAATCTAAATTTTTCTCAAAATTTTGAAAAAAAATATTTTCAAAATTTTCTTAAAATTTAAAGTGTTTTTAAAGTGGTTAGATTCGTTGACTATTTTCAGCAAATGTTTACTTGATATTTCATGAATGTGCATATAACTTTAGTAATCAGCAAAAGTTTGAATGAATCAATTCCTAATTCAATTTCCAAAATCAAACTAAATCTTGTCTCTTAATGCATTCAGTGCGAATTAATTCGTTGTCTTAATTCCCTAGTATTGAATTTATTCCTTTTTGAGAATTTATTCTTTATAGAATTAATTCCTTATTGAATCATTCAAGTTTTCTTTAATTCAAATCCATTACAAAGTATTGATTGATTCATGTTTTCTATTCAATTTAAATCTATTACAAAAAGGCTTTAGACAATTCTTTTTCAATTCATGAATGAGGAAAAAATATTTTCATTCAATTTGTACTAGATTTAAATTAACAAAAATTCAATTATTCGATGAATGAATGAATTTTAATATGAATTAATTCAACAATGAATAAATTCTATTCAAATAAAATACTATGAATGAAGCTAAAGTAATATTCATTCCTTTGAGAATTCATTCTTTATAGAATTAATTCCTTACTGAATCATTCAAGTCTTCTGCAATTCAAATCCATTATATTTTTCAATTCAAATCTATTACAAAAAGGCTTTAGATTTTTTTCAATTCATTTTGTAAATGATTATAAGCTAAACAAACACAAAATTGAATGAAGGAAAAATATTTTAATTCAATTTGTATTAGATTTGAATTAACAAAAATTTAAACATTCAATAAATGAATGAATTTTATTCTGAATTAACTCAACTATGATTTAACTCCATACAAATAAAAGCCTATGAATAAAGCTTAAGAATTTGTTTTTGTGAATTGATTTAGGGATTGAATTGCTGATTCAAAATTTCAATTTGATTTTTTAATTCAATACAAATTTTTCATTATAAAACTTGGACTACTATCCAATGAAGTATCGTTTATGTGAATCATTTCTTTTTAAATGTTAAACATTTTGTGGTAAAAAACTTTCCTTTTTAATAGTTGTCCTCATTTTCTGAAATAGACTTCAAAATTTCAGCATTGTCCAAAAAAGTACTTAATTCGTAAATGTAACAAATTTTGTTACACTTACGAATTAAAATATAGTCAATACGAAGATGTAATTATGTTTTTCTTTTTGAAATAGCAAGATTTTTGATGTAAAAGATTTTGTAACAATTTCTATAAAAAATAAAAAAAAACAATTTCATAAAACTTTGTAAACACTTTCTGAATTCGGACAAATTTAAAGTCATAACATTTTAAAAATAACTGTTAATGCTAAAATGATTTCAAACCAAGTCTTCTTTAATAGAAAAAATGATTTGAATTTGTTAAAATTTTGCACAGCAAATAGTTAAAACTAATTTTTGCATAGCAAAAGAGAAAATACTGTTTGTTTAATAAAAAAAAATTTGGAAAATATGTTAAACATGGAAATTTAAATAAAAACATTAGGGTACTAAAGGTTACTCATTTAACCCGGTACTCTATACCAAAAAGTAACAACTCTGTAACTTCAGAGTTGTATTTTTCAGTACAATAAGGGGAAAATCTTCAATATTTGTCAGTGCAACTCTGTTTTTGGTATAAGAATTTTAAAATGTTAAATTCAGTTTTTAAAAGAATTGAGTTGTATCGAGTACCCAAAAAAAAAATATATCCGACATTTAACAACTTTAGTACTAACCATAAAAACAGGAGCCAAATTACCGCATGCGTAATTGAAAGAAATTGCATATCGATAAAGGATTACGATATCGTAATTATGATTTCATGCTCGATATCGAATGCAGTAATTCGCTTGCAGATCTAAATCCCAATAAAAGATGTCGCCATACATAATTTCAAATGCCCATCAATGACAAAATCTCGTCAATTTAATTTCAATACATTATTTAAGAAAGGTATATCGTCCAAACTGAAAACGTCTCTCAAAACCTCTAACTATCAACTGACTTGCTCTCGGTGTTAGATTCTTTTTAGTTAAATAGTAAACAATTTTTGCTTTCATAATTTAGTTTTTTTTTTGGGTTAAAGTTAGTAAAACATCTTGATAATTTCCACCACAAACATAAAAAAGTGTGTTGAGAATTTATATAAAATTTATAATTTTTTCTTTCATCTTTACTCAAAATAAATCATTTTAAAATTGTGGTAAAAGTTTTTCTATTTTCAAAAACTTACTTTTTGTAATACTGCTGGTTGGTTATTTTTGTAATGGAACTGTTTTCACAAGGTTTAGAGACGATTTTTATCTTTATATTTACTGTTAACGAAAACGAATACCTTTCAATATTTATATATTATTTTTAGGTTAATTTAAACGACGAAAATTGCGAAATTTGCCACCGCTGTTCTTCAAATTGGTTTTTGTAGTTGTTGTTATGTATGAGAATTGTAGCTCTTATGATGTTTTAATATTGCTGGATCCATAACATAGTTGTTGGCCTCGGCCAATTGCATGGGTAATGGTGGCAATTTGTCATTGGGATGTCTATGACTTATAGACGTTTTACGGGATTTGGCCACGGCCGTTGCCAGTAATTTGCTAGAGGAAGTTGCTGTTACCGTGCCGGTTGTTGGTGCTGCTGTCAAACTGCCCGATGATGTTGAGCTTATTGTTGTTGTGGATGATCCATTATTGTGGTGTAGACTTAGGCTGGGTAATGATAATTTATTAATCATATGTCCGTTATCTCCTAATATTGTTGAAGTTGTCGACAAGGTGGGACTGGTAGAAGTGGTACCGCTTAGGGTTGTATTGCTTAGTCCTTGTTTAGGATTTCTTGGATGTGCCAGTACTTTTGTTTGCTTGAGTAGGGAACGATCATTGCAGAGAGCAGATATTAAGGGTAAATCTAAATGCTTACTTTTCTCTCTCAATAGAGCGATGTCGAATTCATTGGGTGTTGGAGTGTTGGCTGTAGAAGTGGTTGATGATGATGAACCATTTGTGGCGGCCATATGTAATTGATTTTGTTTGGCGGCTGCTGCCGAGGCTTGCAGTTGTGCCAGAATATTGGTATTTTGTCCACCACGTCCTAGTAGCATATCGGGTTTGGGTCGTTCTCCAGCCCATTGTGCTCCACTGGAAGTTTTTGTCATATGAATGGCTCCGTTTCGTGGCACACTTAGCGTAATGGGTTTACGTGGTGGCAACTGACTGCGTGTAGTTGTTGTGATAATTGATTCATTTGGAATGCTTATTGATCCGCCGCTACTCATGTGGGGTATGGGCTTGGAAGGTACTGTCAAATGGGAGCAATATTAATAAAACATTTCAAAAAATCATAAAATGTATGCACTTACTTGGTGGTGGTCTTTCTGTGGGTGCCGGCATTGGAGGCTTCTTCAGCCGTCTGTCCACGTACGGCGGTGGAGGTGGCGGCGGCAGACGTTTCACTTTCGGCATCGAGTCGAGCGTATTCAGAATATTATCGTCTGAACGTGATCGTGCGAACAGTGGCGCTGGTGTAGGATTGACCACGGCAGCAGCTGCGGCTGCATGCAAATGTGCCGGATGCAAAGGTGGCGGTGGTGGTGGTTCATAAGACGAACAAATACTGGCCATTGAGGGGCTGTACATGGGCGAATAGGCACTCGGCAGTTGGACATAGGAATCCGAGAGATTTTGCGTGGAGGCATAACGTGAATGGGTGGAAAGAGCCAATGGTAAATAGGGAGTGCTACGGTAGATAGCATGACCTTTACATGCTTCCCAGGCCTGAGAAGCGGCTGCATGATGATAGGCCGCCAAATAGGGATGATGATGGTGATGGGCATGAGGAGGCGGTGGTGTTTGAGCCATTGCCGCCAGTATGGAACCCTGTTTGGCATCTAGATATTCCTGTTGACTGACGGCTGGATCCTGCAGGGGATATATGACATAGTCCACATCACTGTACAGCTGTTGCTGGTAGAGTTCTAATTGTTTGCGTGCCAAAGAGCTGGAATAGAGACCCGCCAGTTGTGTAGGCGGTGGTGGAGGTGGCTGTCGTGGAAGACTGGGTGGAGGCGGCGGCAAGTATTGCCTCGGTTTGATTACCGGCAACAAGACACAGGTTCTTGGTGCCGTTTGCTTAAGCTCAGCTGGATAAGGTGGTGGTGGCGGAGGTGGTTGCTGTTGCTGATGCTGATGCAGAGATGACATGCTTTTGTGACCTCCGTGAATGCTATAGGATACCATGGGTATGCCCATGGGATTGGGAAGTACACCAGCTGTTGCTACATGATGATGACCGCTCATTGAATTGTGTGACATGTTGTTTGGTTGCGTAGGTGTTGTGGGTGTAGAGTTCAACGGATGATGAAGATTCAAGGAGGCTTGTGAGCCCGATACATAGTTGGAATTAGGCACCGAATGTTGTGATAAATGGCTGGGTATATGATGGCTACATATTGATCCCGTCGAGGAGGCCGCTGACGAACAGTTTGTTGGAGCTGCATAGCTGGGTTTGGTATTTTCATTGACAATAAAGGTTTGCGCTTTTAATATGTTTATTTGTGGCCTGGTGGTTATAAAACGAGCTGTTATTTCTTCTGATTTCAGGGAAGTCATGGAACCTCCTACATTTGTGAATACATTTGAGCCTGGTTGGTTTAGCGATGATGTGGATGAGGCCACCGATATCAAGGATGTTGGTCTAGGTTTAGAGGCTGCCGGATAGGGTGGTGGATCTCTGCGTTTAATGGCGGGTGGCTGTATGGGTGGTGTTGGAGGTTTCGCTATAAGCAGAGGTTTCACTAACGGTTTTGTATCTGTTAAAGATAATGGCACATGATTGGGGGTAGGTGGCTTAATAACAGGCAAATTAAGTGGTGTATTGGTCGTGGCTGGGGGAATATTGCTTGAAATGGGACGTATGGGAGGACCGCACAGACCTGTTTTCTGGTGTCGGGCGTTGTAAGGTGGTGGAGAACGTGTTCTAATATTGCTTAAATTAGGCATATTGCTGTCCACTCGTTTGGGCGGTGCTGGCGGATCTGTGGGCAATAAATCACTTATTAAATCCTCCACATGATCCTCAGTGGGTGCGGTATCTTGATGACCCTGTATATAGGATTCTCCGGTCATTGACAATGGCAGCGTAACATAATCGCAATCCGAATCTAAAGTGCTTGACACAGTCTTACGATTAGGATACGAGCCTCGGCCCACTATTAAATCCGTGAGTTCTTCGGCTGAGAGCAGCGTATGTTTCATATCGGCCGGATCACTACCATCACCTCGAAACGAATCAGAGGTACTGATATTCGAATCGGATCTCAAGCGAAAATCTATGTTTTTCATACGTTTGCCATGATAGTTGCCACCATCTACTGAATCCTGTAGTTTGCTGTGCTCCATGCGCATGTGTTCTTCACTGATCTTACTTTGCGAAGGCTGAAATATGCCATAATGAGAGCTTTTCTCCGATTCAGCTATTTCCGATGATTGTCCGGTCATTTCACTGCTGTGCATGGTATAAACACCTGAAGTCTCAGTGGGAGCTACCGCATGCACCAAGGTGTAAACACCCGAAACACTTTCGGTTTCATCTCGAGTCGATGTTATAAAATCGTGATCTATACATGATGACTCTGGCTCGCTTAGGGTGGAATTTTGGGCCGTGTGACTGAAACCCAATTCCAAACTGGAAGAAGTGGAGTTTTTCCTTTGGTGATTTGAGTCGGATGTATTTAAACCTGTTCTTACCGCCAAAGTAGACAAGGAAGTGTTATTGTCATTTGTTGAGGAAGCCACTACCACCGTACTACAGGTGGAGGAGCACTGAGAGCCAATATTATGTTGTGACGAGGGAGAGTCCGTGGAAGAGTCATTGTTATTACGCTGACCTTTGGAGGTGGGTATAGAAGAACCGCTGGTTGAGGTTGAATTACCCGTGGAAGAGGTATTACTTAACTCTGTGGGTGAATTGCGTTGACTCTGCTGTTGTTGTCTTACCGTGAGAGCGGCCAATTGCTCCTCCAAATCCTTAAGTGACACCTGGCCCACTGAAGACGTTTGTCTGCTCACACTAGGCCTGTCCAGCAAATGAGCCAAAGCTAAACTCTCGGTTGAGGGAGCAGCTATGGGAGCTGGTGGTGAGTTGATCATTATTTCCAACTCATCTTCCGAATGCACACGATCACTTACTATACCCGATGTCGTATTCGAACTAGTGCTGGATATAACTGATATTCTTTGATCGTTTTTATTTTTATACGTAGGCAGATGTAAACTACGGGAATAAGCATAGCAAGCATGTAAACAGTCACTTTCCTCTTCCTCACGCTTGATGACCTCCTTGAGTCGGGCAGCAATTTTCATACTAAATTGATGTGTCTCTTTGCATAAAGTCAAAAGCATTTTATTTTTCTCATCCGATGTGGCATAAAGAGTTATTTTACTTTCTCCCGATCTTATTTCGAACTTTTTCCTCTCAAACGACAGCTTAGTAATGTTGGGCCACAGAAATGTTATTTGTTGCTGTTGGCCATCGGGTCCAGTTCCGGCGCCAAATATTTTAATACCCTTGGCATAGACTACAAACCAAGAATTACCGGGACCAATTTCACTCTTACTCATGCGCATGCGAAATGTATGAGCATTAATGCATTCGTGCACCAGACAGGCTTGTTGTATGTAATGCAACTCAGCATCGGCTGGTGTAAGGCCACGATTTTCCCGATGACAGGCCCTTAAGGCACTGGCAGCCCAAGCGGTTCTCAAATGTTCGGGCAGATAGTCTTCCAAACGAAAATATTCATTACAAGAGCTGGCAGTTGTGGAGACGGAAGCATTGGTGGAAGCATTACTGGGTCCACGACTTATGGACGATGATGAGGAAGATGGCGAGAGAGGTGTTTTAGCTGCTCCCAAAACACGTTTCAGACCATCCATACCCATAACATTTTCCCGCGTAGAAGCCATATAGCTAGATAAACGTAACACTCTTTCATTTACCATATTAGCTCGTTTACTAATCTTTGGTAATGTGGTAGTAGCTGAGGATGAAGATGAAGTTTTACTAATTTTCTGCTCCCCAGACGCACCATCCAACTTGCTGTCATTTAAATCCACTGATGTCTTTGTGTCGCTACCTCCACTTATTATGCCGCTGCCTCCACTGCTATTACTATTGTTACTGCCAATACAGGGTGCATCTCCTAAATCTGCTTGCAACGCTAGACCAGCTAATAAAATCATCGATTGTTCGGCATATTCACGGGGTATGTCACGCTGTAGGGCATTGTATTTTAGTTGTAGGTAATAATTGTGACGGGTGGTTTCATCTTTTAACATAAACGGGCTCTCGATGTAGAATTGCACCCGAAAATGTAACTCTAAGAGGGGTCGCCCATTGGCATCTAGACCCTGAAATCAGAGAGAGAATTAGTTTTAAATAAATTTCTATAATGTTAGAGAGATGAGTATTGTGTTTTTAGTTAGTTACATGAGTGTGTGAGGAACGCCAACTTTTTGGACCATATTTGGAGAGCTTGCTCTCGGGATCGGCAAACATATATTCGCCATCTGTAATGAGAGAGAGAGAAAGAAATATTATTAAGCAATTTGAAAAATAATTGATAAACAAAATTTAAATTTTAAGAAGAGATCAACAAATAGAAATAGATATAAGATAACTTGAGGTTAATTTAATTTAAATCTTACTCCTCCCCATAGTCTTAACTCGATCCAACTCTGAAACTGTTTAATTTTTAAAACTTAAACCATCAAGGTCATTTTGTATAAATTCATTCTTAATGTTCTGCTTTCTGTTTTTTAGAAGGAATTTAAAGACCATTAAGACAGAAGAAACAAAACATTTTTTCAGGCTCCAACAATCTATGTACAATGTGTTTTTTTTTCATTTGTATGACCCAAACCAGACAGAAAACTAATCAGAATTTTAAATTAAAACGTTTTTTTTTCGGGGTATAATTTGATGGCATGAAATTTCCGGCCAAGAAAATCAAATAAAAATCCTACAATACAACAACAATAACATGAATAAATGAAAGAATGAACAAAAAAAAAATAACAATCATTCCAAACAACAACACCTTATGTCATTTTGACAGAATGACAGACACACACATACCAGCAACATAAAACACTGACAGACCATACATTCAGTTTGAGAGGCACACATATAAAACTGATCTTTTGGATCAAGGAATACTAAAACTACAACAACAACATCAGCAAATAACAAAATGTCAGAGCCAGGCTCTTCAATCTATAAAGATTGAATTTTTTTCTTTAGTTTTTTTGTTGTTATTTTTGTGTTACAGAATACAAGGTGGGTTTTGTTAAAATGTCAGTTTTAAATTGTATGAAAACTAAATTTTAACATATTTTTCTGTTAACGAAAATAAAAAATAAAAAAAAAAACAAAAAACCAAAATAATACTACACACACTCATTCACTCCCCACAATAATTTAACACAACCTGTGTGTACGTTTCTACAGAGTAGAGTATTCATTCTGGGTACACAGTATCTTTTTGTACAACAACATGATCAATTCAACCAAACACAACAACAACAAAATCTATGGAGATGGAAAAAAATTAACAAGAGATAAAAATCTCAAGGGCATGACCGTTAATGTTTGAGCTTTTAAATTCGAACTTACAACAACAGCTAAAATAACAACAATTTCAAAACAAAACAAAAATTCAGCTTAAATTTAACAGAAGATACTACAAATGCCCGTTTTCCATTTGAAATTATTGTCAATGTTCGAAATTCATTTTGAAAAAATCCAAACATTCATGTTTAAGGGAAGGCTTTAATTTAACACAAATACGCCCTGTATATATAATTAATTTATGATTTTTGGTTAATTTATATACCCCACATAATCAGTTTAAATGTTTTGTATATTTGAAATTTAAACTTAATTGATTTTGTTTTTGTTGTTAAAATTTTACTTTCTTTTTTTCTCCAATTTTGTTATGTTAAATATTATGTTTTACTAAATGTTTCTTTTTGGTTTTTAAAAGTTTTAATTATAGTGTATTCTTGATAAACTAACTATACACATTATGATTCAGTCAGTTACTTTTTTAGTTAGACGCATTTTAAAGACTATATGAATTGTCATGTAAAAACTATGTCCGGTATCAGAGTCAGGCAGTGACTCATTTCAAACATTCAGATTTTTGAACTGAGAACATAACAATTTATTTAAAAAAATATTCATGACTAAAATCTTTAATTTAATTTATTAAATACATATCTGTGGACTTTTGATCAAACAACTTAAGTGGAATTTTCAAATTGTAAAAATGTTTAAACGGTCATATAGCAGCAGTTAAGCAAGTAGTAAATGTATTCTTTATATACAGTAATTTCCACTAATGTCTTATCAGTTAGCTGACTATAATTTATATATTTTAGGTCATTTGACACTCTTTTCAGTGCAGAGATAAATCAATTGGTTACATTATATGGACCAATATCTAGCGTGAAGACAATTGTCATTTAAGTGCCTCTAAGTAATCTAGAGTGTAGTCACTTTGGTTATTTCTTTTACACTTTTTTTGTAAGTAATACAAACTGGTTTTATACAAATTGTGTTGATATAATTCTCATACATTTAATTTTATTTTTGCTTAATTATACTGACAGCTCATGTAACCTAACGTGAAATCAATTGTCACTTTAGTATCTTTAGGTAACCTAGAGGGTAGTATCTAGAAGTGCACTTCAAAAATAGTTATTTTTTAATCTTTGGAGAGTTGTTGTGAACCCCTTGACTACTTTGCACCAGACAGTGATAAATCAATAGTTGGGGACAGTCACCAGTATTACTAGTAGTAGATTTATCATTTTAAGATATTGCTAATTCTGTAACAAGTGCTGACCCTAAATGATACGTAAAATCACTAGTTCCTGACAGTCACATAAAAATATAAACAAAAATACTACGATAGTATCCCACATGAGATAAACATAGTCAAAATACGTAGAATTACATATTTACATACACAAAAAATCAATTTAATATGTTTAATATGTACTCCCTTTCTACCCAAAAATATTTGTTTTGGTATTTCTACTACAGGTTTAAAAAAAGTATTATTTTCACTACTTTTTCCAAAAAGTAGTATTAATACTACTTTTTCCAAAAAAGTAGTATTTCTACTATTTTTTTAAAGTAGTATTTCTTCAACTTTTTTATAAAAGTAGTATTTTTAGTAATATTTCCACTATTTTTTTTTCTAAAAAAAAGTAGTATTTCTACTATTGTTTTTAAAAGGACTATCTTTATTAGTATTTTTTCTAAAAAAGGAGTAGAAACACTTTTTCTAAAAAGTAGAATTTATACTAAAAGTATTTCTACTACTTTTTTTAAAAAGTAGTATTTCTACTACTATTTCTAAAAATAGCTTATTCCAAAAAGCAGTATTTCTACTACCTTTTCTAAAAAGTACTTATTACAAAAAGTAATATTTTTACTACTTTTTCTAAAAAACTACTTTTTGGAATAAGCTATTTTTAGAAAAAGTAGTAGAAATACTACTTTTTTTAAAAAAAGTAGTAGAAATACTACTTTTTAAAAAAAGTAGTAAAAATACTACTTTTTAAAAAAAGTAGTAGAAATACTTTTAGTATAAATTCTACTTTTTCTAAAAAGTAGTGTTTTTACTAGTTTTTCTTCTATTGTTTTTAAAAAGTACTATCTTTAGTAGTATTTTTTTCTAAAAAAGGAGTAGAAACACTTTTTCTAAAAAGTAGAATTTATACTAAAGGTATTTCTACTACTTTTTTAAAAAAGTAGTATTTTTACTACTTTTTTTAAAAAGTAGTATTTCTACTACTTTTTAAAAAAAAGTAGTATTTCTACTACTTTTTCTAAAAATAGCTTATTCCAAAAAGTAGTATTTCTACTACCTTTTCTAAAAAGTACTTATTACAAAAAGTAGTATTTTTACTTTTTCTAAAAGTAGTATTTTTACTACTTTTTCTAAAAAGTAGTATTTTTACTACTTTTTCTAAAAAGTAGTATTTCTACTACTGTTTCTAGATAGTAGTAGAAATATTTATACTACTTTAAAAAAAAATGTATTTTTAATAATTTAAGTAGTATTTTTAATACCATTTTGTAAAATGTGGTAGACCAGCTGTCCCCTGATTCATTCGAATACAAAAAATTCAAACAATCGAGGAACAAATTTGTTTTATATTCGAATGAATACAATTTTTTAATTTGGAATAAAAAATTATTCGATCAAATATTGTCGATTAATCCAATATTCGAATAAATTTATTTTAAAGTTAAATTTTAGAAAAAATATTTTAAAGAAACAAAGACAATACACGCAGAGAAAAAACATGGTTGTGGTAAACATAATCTGAGAGCAATATACATATTATGTATGATAAGATTTATGATTGTAGTCCAAACATATTATGATCACTATTAGTATTATAAAATCTCATATTATGATCAAATATAGTCGTAATATTGGGTGTATGATTTAAAAATGCGGTATTTACAATAGATGGCGTGGCATTTGAACGCGGTTTTTGTTTTTGATGTCATTTTGGAAGGTACGTATCTGTCGTTTATTCTCACTTAGTTATTGAATATTATCGTGTAAACAACAAAGTTTTTTTGCCTCGAAAGTGTAGAATTGTGTACCAACAAAACGTCATATGCGGGAAGTTTTGCTTTACTTCTTTAATTTGAAAAACATTTTGAAAAGCATTGTCACGCAATAATGAACTTTCGACATTGCCAAAGCAAAATCTATTGAGTTTATGAACACTATGCATTAATTTAATTCTGAAAAAAGAGGTGTAGTGACATTTAAAGTAGACCTTAACTTAATTATAATTTGGTAATTAATTTTTTTTCTTTGTAACAAATACATGTATTTAAAAAACTCTGCATATGAAATGAGTTATTCCATTACAAAAAAAAAATATAACAAAAACCAAAACAACATTTATTAAAATTCGTGCAACAGCCTCCAAAAAATTGTAGCATCTTGAAAAAAAAACACTTAAAATAAAAGCAGCTGCATACAAGACATATGAATACATTGACTGGTGGTTGGCATGTTAAGAGAGTCATCTTCAATGCCTTTTGTTAATAGTTACCATCAAAAAACACCAAAAGCCAAAAAAATACAAAAATAAAAAAAAAACTATAAGACAACCATCAAAATGATGTCCAAAAACCAAAACAGGTTAGAGAACACCAAAAATACTTAAAAAATACCAAACAAAAAAAACACAAACAATTTTTTTAAATACTTGTATAAGTAAGGTAACTTTTCTTGGGGGTACCAAATGCAATGCTGGGTTTTTTTATAAATTGGAACCTGGAATTTAAATTTCCACTGATGTTTTTATGAGTCTAAGTATGTGTGTGTGTATGCTGATAAAAAAAACACTACAAATTAAAATTTATTTCAATGACGGTCTGCATATTTTTTGGGGGTATTTTTATGGTTTTGAAAAACAGCATCCAGTCAAAACAACCAACAAATTGTTGTTGAAAAATAAAAGCAGGTGTGAGTTTTTGGTTATTTGTTCATCATTATTACTGGGATACTGTTTGGTTGTTTTCTAGTTATAAGATTAAAACAAATTGCCACAATTTATTTGAATTCTTTCCAAATTTTTGTTTAAAAAACTAAATTTTCAAAGATTATTTATTGCATTTTTGTTGAGTAAGTCTTAAATTGTATTTAGTGTTGTTTTAGTTTTTAATTAAAGTAAGTAAGTCCCTAAAGGTGTTGTAGGGTACTTACAATAAAATAAAAAAATATAAAATATAAGGTTTAACAGACACACAATTCACGCAATCATGTTGAAGAACAAATCAACAACAACAAACAACACCCAGGAATCCAAAAAGAATATTTCAAAAATCTTTAACGTTGGCAAACAAAACACAAAAACCAAAGAAGTCGTTGAAAAAAAATTAAGCATCTGCTGCATAATTTTTTTTGTTCTACACACAAGACACGCATTGAGCAAAAGAAAGATACAATGGAATGTTAAGTTTGTTTTCACGAAAATTTATAATAAAAAATCAACAACCAGCCAAATGATGATCATTATTATTACGAGATAATGATCATTATTTTAAACAACAAGAAGGATGGTTTGTTATTTTTTTTTGTATATTCTAAGTTGATGATCATATGTACATATATACAACGTATATACATATATGAGATTGTTTAATGTTAGTGTGTAAAAAGAAATAAAAATATGCTGCTGCAATATGCACAAACAACATACAGTGGGGTTAATGAATACAAAAATGTAAAACAATGTGAACAAAAAATTATTTTAATTTCTGATAAAAGACCATTCCGTTAACCGATCAGAACCAGAACTGCACTAGAACTGAACTAGAACTGAACTAGAACTGAACTAGAACTGAACTAGAACTGAACTAGAACTGAACTAGAACTGAACTAGAACTGAACTAGAACTGAACTAGAACTGAACTAGAACTGAACTAGAACTGAACTAGAACTGAACTAGAACTGAACTAGAACTGAACTAGAACTGAACTAGAACTGAACTAGAACTGAACTAGAACTGAACTAGAACTGAACTAGAACTGAACTAGAACTGAACTAGAACTGAACTAGAACTGAACTAGAACTGAACTAGAACTGAACTAGAACTGAACTAGAACTGAACTAGAACTGAACTAGAACTGAACTAGAACTGAACTAGAACTGAACTAGAACTGAACTAGAACTGAACTAGAACTGAACTAGAACTGAACTAGAACTGAACTAGAACTGAACTAGAACTAGAACTGAACTAGAACTGAACTAGAACTGAACTAGAACTGAACTAGAACTGAACTAGAACTGAACTAGAACTGAACTAGAACTGAACTAGAACTGAACTAGAACTGAACTAGAACTGAACTAGAACTGAACTAGAACTGAACTAGAACTGAACTAGAACTGAACTAGAACTGAACTAGAACTGAACTAGAACTGAACTAGAACTGAACTAGAACTGAACTAGAACTGAACTAGAACTGAACTAGAACTGAACTAGAACTGAACTAGAACTGAACTAGAACTGAACTAGAACTGAACTAGAACTGAACTAGAACTGAACTAGAACTGAACTAGAACTGAACTAGAACTGAACTAGAACTGAACTAGAACTGAACTAGAACTGAACTAGAACTGAACTAGAACTGAACTAGAACTGAACTAGAACTGAACTAGAACTGAACTAGAACTGAACTAGAACTGAACTAGAACTGAACTAGAACTGAACTAGAACTGAACTAGAACTGAACTAGAACTGAACTAGAACTGAACTAGAACTGAACTAGAACTGAACTAGAACTGAACTAGAACTGAACTAGAACTGAACTAGAACTGAACTAGAACTGAACTAGAACTGAACTAGAACTGAACTAGAACTGAACTAGAACTGAACTAGAACTGAACTAGAACTGAACTAGAACTGAACTAATGCTGAGTTGAAGTCGTGTAAAGTTCAGAAAGTTACAGATCTCAATGCGGTGAAGAACTTAGAAGCAAAAGAACGAGCGAAAAAAATGAGGTCAAATTTTATAAAAAAATACACCTGCTGTGGGATGAATGATGAAACTTATGTACTGGCAGACTTTTAACAATATTCTGGTCAAGATTTTTATGTGGCTGATGGAGGAGGTGAAGGAGGAGGTTCATTAACAATACAATTAAGAGAGCTATATTCGGTTGTCCCTTCACCAAATTATACTTCAAAATACAAATTTTAAATATTTTTAGGTAAACAAAATTTTCCAAAGTTGTTTTTTTTAATTTTTTGGAGTTTTTTTTTCGAATTGTTATTTTGAAATTTTAAATATTTTTAAATTTTAAAAAATATTATTTTTGTGTTTTAAATTTTTTTTGGTGAAAAAAAAATTGGGTTAAAATACCGATTTTGCTGATTTTAACTTGGTTTCAACTGACAGACGGACGAACAGACAGACAGGCGGACATGGCTTAATCGACTCCGCTATCTGTAAGGATCCAGAATATTTATAGTTTATAGGGTCTGAAAATTATATTGTGGAAATTACAAACGGAATGACAAACTTATATATACCCTTCTCACGAAGTTGAAGGGTATAAAAACACACAAAAATCCCTGAAGTTTCTTGTGGGACAAGCCATTTGCAGTTGTTGCAAAAGAAGCCAATCATTTATGACATCAAGCACGATAAACACAGAAATATATATTACTGAGTGTTTACAAAAACGGCTTCATATTTCTGGCCCGATTTGACACCATGTCACTTTGGAAAAAAGGACTTGATTGGTATTCAAACAATAATGATAATTTTTTACCACGAGAGGCAAATCCACCCAACTGTCCAGAACTTCCAGTGGAAAGGTATTGGGCTCTTGTAAAAAAAGAATTAAAGAACAAAGGAAAGATGACCCAGGGGGACAATTCTCGTTCTGTTAAACGGTGAAATGAAAAAAAAATTCATTTTCGTTTTCATAAAAACTTTTCATATTATCATAACACAATTACACAAATTGCGATTCCCGTTCTTTTAATGATTTTTCATTCCAATTGTTCTTTTCATATGAAAACATTTAAATTTATCACTAAACGAGAATCAGAAACACTATGAAACTATGAAAAAACTTTTCATTTCACATGTCCGATTTAAAGCGTAAGTGGACCACCTCGTCCAAAAAGGTAACGGAATCAACTATAGAGGCGATTTACTTAAACTTCAATCCCAGTATTTTCGCGAAAGTTATAGATATTATTGTAAAGATTTCAGTATTTTAAGTAAATCTGCTTTCTTAATGAGCGGTGAGCATTCAACACATAGATGCTATTTTAACGTATTTTAAAAAGTTATTTTTTTTTTCAACAATTCATCTGAAAAATGTCGAGCCCACTGTGCAGCGTTAGCATTAAATGCAACATCATCAATATTATTGTAATCAAGCATCAGTAATACAGAAGCAAAATAACAAATTTTTTGTAGTATTTTTGTTGCTGTTGTTGTTTTTTGTTTATTTGTAACTTTTTTTTATTGTTTAAGTTGTTTTTGTAGTTTTTTTTTTGTTAACCAAAGGCATTCTTAACAAAATGAACAAAACGAAATGAAAAACAAAACAATAAAGAATCTACAATAAACTACAATAAGAACAGCAACAACAACAGAGGCAGCAGCAATAAGACAAACAAGCCATTGAGCCAAACAATACCACAGATTTTTGTTGTTGTTTTTGTTGTTGCTTATTTTAATAGTGGAGTAGAATGGAGTGGAGTGGCATTTTATGCACAATCAACAGATGACGATGATGTTGCTGATGATGCTGTTGTTGGTTTGGTTTTGGTCATGATGATCATGAAAATGATGAAGATGACGATGGTGGTGATTATGTATAGTTGTTGTTGTTCTTGTTGTTAGTTGGTGTTGTCAGGTTAAATGAGAGGGGGAGCTTCAACGTAAGAGGCGCGTGTGCTTTGGTGAAAACCAGCCACTTTTAGTAACAACAACAGCAAACAACAACGAGTAGTACCAGTAGCTAAAGATTCCATTAAAAAATAGCTCTGCTTATTACTCCTCTTAACAAAAACAAAAAATGTTACAAACATACTACACAACAGCAGCAGCAGCATATGAAAACACACACATGCAGGCTTTAGCAGCAAGCATACAATTTAAGCTTACAGTGAGACAAAAAAGTGTTCGTCAAGTTGTAAATGTCTGCCAGAATTTTATAATAATTTGAAACGAAAAGGCTTAAAAGTCTGTCTCTGTTTTTTGTAGTTCAATGTTGGCATTTTAAAAATTTTGTTTATGAAAATGGGTTTACGTTCTAGGTGTCATAACTTTGAATTGCAAAACCAGACTTCTCATATTTAGTATGGAAACATTAGACAACATTAAAACCTTTCAGATGACTTCATATTTATTGAAATATAATGTAACGTCCTAAAGTTATGTTATCTTGGACTAAAATATATATAAATTTCTTATGTATTTTTAAATTTTACAAAAAAATGATTGTGTTCTCACACTTTATCAATCACTGTACTGTATTCAACCTAATAAAAGAAGAAAGTGCTTATTTTGCCTTCACTTGGCCATATTTATATTGCTACTACTGCTGCTGGATTTTTTTTTATTTTTTATTTCAATTTTATTTAAGAGTAGAGTATAGTTTGTTTGGTTATTGATTAAAAAATATTACAGCCACAAAAGCAGAAAAAGAATACAATATAAAAATAATAAAATAAAAGATGTCTTAAAGTAGTTCATCAGCAAAATCGATGACATGGTATTTTTATTATTATCATCAGCATCTACTATATAATTTTGTTTCTAGTTTCTAGCTTTGTGTATTTTTTTTTTTATTTTAATTTGTTTTATTATGATTTTTTTCCATATTAAACTAAAACAAAACAAAAAATGAATATTATTAAAAACAGAATTCAAATTAAATGGGTTTGTTGTGGAAAATAAATTATAATTGTTGGAATTTTTTTTAAAAATGATTAGAAAGCTTGTTTGTTTTGAAGTAATGTTTATAAAATCAAACTTTATTTCAAACTCATAGGTATTTCCTTAAAATTTAGTCATCAAAATTTAAGTTTTTGAGGGCCGACCACTGCTCTAAACAAATTCAAAACTCCGTATTTGAGAATATTAATCAATAATTTATTTTAGGTACATGACTTAAAAATGCGGGATTTACAATAGATAGCATATCTTTAGAATGCGGTTTTTGAAGGGTCCATAGCTGTATTTATTCTCACTTATTTATATAAACTGTAAACAAAATATTATTTTTTGTTGCTACGAAAATGTTGAATTTTGTGGCAACAAAGGGTCATATGCGGGAAGTTTTGCTTTACTTCTTTAATTTGATAAATGAGTCGCAAAGCACACCGGTTGCTCACCAAAGCCTATGGTGAATGTTTTCCATCGGTTTCAATGTGTGAGAGATGGTTTGTGATGGTTCAGAAGTAGTGATTTTGACACGGAAGACAAAGATCGCTTAGGCCAGCCAAAATCGTTTGAAGACCAAGAATTGGAGGCATTAATCCATGAAGATTGTTTTAAAACTCTACAAGAGCTTGCAAAAACATTGCTAGCTACTCAAACAGCAATTTCGAATTTCGTTTGCGAGAAGCAGGATTAATCCAAAAGCTGTGAAATAAATTGAAGCCAAGAGACCTTGAAAGACGTTTTGTATAACTGAAATTCTGCTTAAACGCACCGTACCATTACTTGTGATGAAAAATGGATCCATTACGATATACCGAAGATTAAGAGGTCGAATTTGAAGCCCGGCCGACCAGCCAAATCGATACCAAAGACAAATATCCATGAATCTGAGGTAATGCTCTGTATTTGGTGGTAGCAAAATGGTCCTATCTATTATAAGCTGCTGAAATCTGAGCATTTGCCGAAAAATACCTGACATGAAACCCTAATATTATATCATGTCAACGCTCGACTACATGCTGTAATATCTATTAAAAACTATTTAGAATGAAGTGTTTGGGAAGTTTTCCCTCATCCGCCTTATAGTCCACACCTTGCCAAGTCCGACTACTATTTTTTTCGATCAAATCAGAAAGCGCTCTCTGAGAGCTCAAAAGCTGAGCAGTTCTTTTGGCTCAGAATCCATATGTTGCCAGAAAGATTGGAAAAAGTCACAGCTTACAAATGGCCAATACTTTGAATAAATTTATATTGTACTAAAGTTTTAAAATAAGAGTTATCAATTTTTTAAAACATAAATAAAAAATTTAATTACGAAATTGTTGATATCAATTAATAAATTGTTTGATTTAGCTGCAACCATCAAAATTATAGCTTTTTCTACCCGCTAAAGGATTGAAAAAGTCTCTGAAATTCCAAATTATTCTAAAATAGAGGTAGTCGTATATGTCTCTGCCATTAGTGGGCCGATTTTACCTATTTACTGACTTGTCTATAGTCAAGACAATTGATAAGACTATAGTCAAGACTATTGACAGGATTATAGACAAGAAAATTTACAGTCAAGACTACAGTCAATAATAATAACAAGGCTATAGTCATTGACTTGCCTATAGTCAAGACTATTGAGAAGATGATAGTCATAGACTTGTCTATAGTCTAGACTGTCGACAAAACTATAGTCATTGACTTATATATAGTCTAGACTATAATCAATATTATTAACTAGACTATACTCATTGACTTTTAATAGTCAATATTATTGACAAGACTATAGTCATTGACTTGTCTATAGTCAAGACTATAGCCTAGACTATTAAAAGGATTATAGACAAGACTATTTTAGGTCAATACTATTAACAAGACTATTGTCATTGGCTTGTCTATAGTTAAGACTATTGAAAATTCGATAGTCATTGACTTATCTATAGTCAAGACTATTGACTTGCCTATCGGCAAGACTATTGACAATACTTACATATATTCAAGACAATTTACAAGACTATAGTCAAGACAATTGACATGACTATATACAATACTATTTTCAGTCAAAACTACAGTCAATATTATTAAAAAGATTATAGTCATATAGTCAAGACTATTAACAGGATTATAGACAAGATAAGTTTAAGTCAAGACTACAGTCAATACTATTAACATGACTATTGAGAATTCGATAGTCATTGACTTAACTATAGTCAAGACTAATGACTTGTCTATAGGTAATACTATTGACAAGACTTTCGTATATTCAAGATAATTTACAAGACTATAATCATAGAGAATTATACATAGTTAGAGACACTTCTATTTGTCAAACAAAAATACAAAAAATAATTTTTCTGATACAACAACAAAATACATTGACTACCATGTATTTTGTTGTAGCAAGAGTTAGGTTTTTGACAACAGACTTAGGTTTTTGACAATTACGTCTCGTCTCTATGTTACCGTATGACTATAATCAAGACAATTGACATGACTATATACAATACTATTTGCAATCAAGATTACAAGGAGTATACCCGATAAATTGATATAATATCATGTGTGCAAGTTGTTTAGTGCCTTCGGAAAGGCACCAAATAATATCAACAGAAAGACGGACATGAGCTAGATAAAGTAGATCGCAGTAGTGTTTAAAATCACTTCACATTTTTAATACAAATTAACAGTTGGTACTATAAATATCAGTGAACATTTTTCCAAAATTAATTATGGAGGTTATTTTAAAAAAATATTTAAAAAAAATTATTACAACTGTTTAACTGTAACTGTACACAAATTTAACAATAAAAGATTTTTATTTCAATTCCCACTTAATTTAATCATAAATACATTTTTTATAGTCGCACTCCTTAGTAACAAAATCTTTGGAAAATCAAATACAAAGCATTCTACTTGAAAGTATTATTCTGTTAACAAAGAAAACTAAGTAATTTTGTCAAGTATATCTACCTTTCTACATAGCTGTTTCAATAAAAATAAATCAATTTATCTTTAAATACCATCAATACAGAGTTCGAAACATTTTAGACTGTCTAAATTTAACATGGATCTAATTTTTCTTTCAAAACTAAAACTCTAAAACAACAACAACAAATTAGAATGGCAAATATTTCATAGCCTGGCAAAAACAAAGAAAAAAAGCTGGCAGGCACATCTAATTAGAAAGTGTTGAAAAAAATTCAATACCATTTTTGTTGTTTTTGTGGTACAGCTCTTAACTTATGCAACAGGAAGACAGTAAGAAGAACTTTTTAAAAATAACAAAAACAAAAAAAAACTATTCAAACATTTAAAATTTATTTTGTTACATTTGTGCATGCTGAAAAGTAATAATGATGATGATCAACAACAAAAAAAAACCAACAGGAAAAACAAAACTTTCAACCAAAAACAGAAAACCAAGAAAAAAAAACTTAACTGGTATGCAGTTTAATAAACCTAAAAATACTCGTACCAGAGAAGACAAACTTCTTTTTTTTTCATTCTGGCTTTACATTTCATACACCAGTCTTTACATAAAGCATACCTTTGCCAAGAAAAGTATATAATAATTGAGAAGACAAGAGGGGAATGAGGACGGACGAGGCAGAGAAGAGATATTTTTCATGAACACTTAACTGCCAGATTCTAAAATTTACGTTCCTTAACATATTAGTTGTTGATGTTATTGTCGCTGTTGCTATAGCTGTAGCTGATGCAGCAAAAGCATCAAACGGCACGCTTGCTTGCGGTTGTATTAAAGCAATGCACAACAGCTACCTGAATTACTGAACACGCGTCTTATGTTTAGGTATGTAAGAGTATGACTTGTTTGTCTGTCTGTCCAGCCGTCCGTCCAACCATTCAAACAGACACACTGTTTGTATGTGTTTTTTTTTCATTTCATTTTTTTGTGGTACATTACAAGCATCCCATACCTCCGTCCGTCCTTCCTTTCATCCATGTCTGTCCCATTTTTTTCATACTTTTTGTCTTCAGTTTTTGAAATGTTTAAACGTTCTAAAGTTTTGTTGCTGCTGCAGTGTTTTTTTCGTTTATACATTTAGTTTTTTATTTTAGTTTATAAATTTTAGTACTTTTTTCTTTTCGTTGTATGTAGTTCTTTATGTTGCTGTTCATAATGTTTTAAATGGCCTTTGCATGCATGCAACATGCAGCATCATCTTTTTTTGTGCAAAAAAAAACAAAAAGAGAAAAAATAATAAAAATAAGGAACACAACAACCTCTCCAAAAAGAACCAGTATAAGTAAGTCTATGGTTTATTTCAAGCCACCATCCATCCAACAGAAATTCTATGTATGTTGAATACAGGTTTGTATATGATAGTGTCTTGGATTGTTGTTGTATTTTGGGATACGCCAGTTTAAGCATCAGCAGAAAAATTTCATCCAAAAAAAATTTATTTTAAATGTGAATTTATTTTTTTTTCTTTCGATATGTTTGTAATGATTTTTTTCTTCTGTTGCTTAAAACTTCTAAGTATACAGTATAAATTTTTGTCTTTTTTTTGGGGTTCTTTATTTATTTTGCTTTATTTTTTCCAGCATCATATAATTTTATAAATAGTTTTTGCAGCATTTTTGCCAAAACCCAACAACAAAAAAAACACATATTTTTGTGTTGGTTGCTTGCTAGTAATCAAATGAAATACCAAAAAAATGTTAAGTTTAAAGCCAAATTTGTTAAGAGCAGATGAAAAAAAAAATATAAAAGAAACGGTTGAAGCACATGTTTCTTTTTTAAATACACAGAAAAATCCAAAGACTTAATGTTGTGTTGTGTTGTTAGGCGAAAAAGTGTTAAATGGCTGAATGAAATAAAATTCTGCTCAATTCAGGCATTAACAAATTAAATAATCAATAACTATGGGGAAGAATGTCTAAGGAGTGAGATCGAAAAATTCTTAACATACATATATGTTTATAAAAAAGAAACCACTAAACTTACAGCTTTAATTTTTTTTTTATTTGATTGAAATTATTATTACAATTTACAAAAAAAATTATTTTTATAGTTTTAATCACTAGTGATGAAATTTTGAACCTTTTTCGGAAACCCTTCCATTAACGTTTTTATAGTGCTTTCTGTCACTTTGCTCGAACATGTAGTCCATCTCCGTTTAAAATCTACCACACTTTTGGACACCTTTTTTGTACTCTTCAATTCTCTTTTAACAAGAGCCCAATATCTCTCCACTGGCCTTAGCTCCGGGCAGTTTGGAGGATTTGCCTCTCTTGGTACAAATACCACATTATTGTTCTTGTACCACTCAAGGGCTTGTTTGCCATAGTGACTGGATGCCAAGTCAGGCCAAAAATAAGTGGACACATTATGAAGTCTTATGAATGGAAGCAGCCTTTTTTGTAAACATTCCTTGATGTAAATTTCGGTATTTATAGAGCCCGTTGTAACAAATGAGTGGCTTCTTTTGCCGCAACTGCATATTGCTTGCCATACCAAGAACTTTCTGGGAAATTTTGTCTGCTTTTGGGTCCTAAACTTTTCTTCAACATTCCCTCGAGCATCAGCAACATAAAATTTTTGACCTGGAAGTTGCGAAAAATCTGCCAGAACATACGTTTCGTCATCCATTATGCAGCAAGAATATTTTTTTATAAAACTTGACTTCAATTTCCGTGCTCTGTTTTTGGCCTCTAAATTTTTAGTAGCGTTCCTGTCAGGAACTTTTTGAGCCTTGTATGTTTTTAAACCTGCATTAGCTTTAACTTTTCGTACCAAATAGTCCGAGCACTGAGCTAACCGGGCTGCTTTCCTACCGGATGTGTTGGGAGCTCTTTTGAAAATGCGTTCTATTTTTTTGGCTTTAGAAACATCATGTGGACCATTCCTTCTACCTGAACCAGGTTTTCTATCAACTGACAAGTTCTCCCGGTACTGTTTAATAACATTGGAAACAGTTTGACGGCAGACCTTTGTATGCTTGGCCAACTTTTTGTAAGACCAAGTTGGGTTTTGTTGAAAATATTTAATAATTTCAGTACGCACTTTTTTCTGGTCACTCATTTTAATCAGATTAACAAAAAAATTAATATAATTGACATTACACATAATAACTGACATGTTTTTCAAAGGTAACTTGATCAAAAAAAAATTCAAATAATACTTGGGTTAAAAAATGTAATGAAAAACGTGTGTTAAGAATTTTTCGATCTCACTCCTTAAGTAGGAATATAATGAATGGCAGTGTGACTACAACTAGGAACATGAGTTATTTCCTCATATATTTTTAGAAAGATTTAAGACAATCTTCTTTTATTAAGCACAGGGGCATTAATAAAGTAATGAAATCTTAGCAAACTTGTTTAGTTATGAAAAATTAATGGAAAATAAGGAAAACTTAATTGAGGATTGTTATTTAAAGTTATGGGATCTAAACAGAATATGCAACGGATCCGATTCTTAAAATTTTAACATAGAAACAATTGTACAATTCACAAGGCCTGCTATCATGTCATATAGTCATAATGTTCTAATATTTCATGACTCGGCTGCTCGGCTTAACCGGCTCTTATAAACACAATAAACATAGCATAGAGAAATTTTAGAACAATATGACAATATGATATGATAGGAGACCTTGTGAATTAAACAAATGTGTGCAATAAAACTAATAATAAAATTCTTCCTAAGATAGTTCTATTCATACAGTCTCTTGATTTAGTATAATTCAGATTCATATAATTTATCAGAAAATTAAAAATTTGGCATTTGTTCAAATGTTTAGCATTTATTTTAAAACATTTGCGCAACATAAATTTATTAAAAATATTGGCACTTGTTAGCTATGAACTTTTCCCATCTTTCTGGCAACATATGGATTCCGAGCCAAAAGAACTTTTTGAACTTTTGAGGCCAAGAACGAATTAAGCCAATATCGGATAATATTTGAGACAAGGTCTGGACGTTTTCATGGACACATTTTGTCCCATCAAATACAGAGCATTAACTTAGCGTCATGGATATTTGGCTTTGGTGTCGATTCAGCTGGTTGACCGGGCTTCAAATATGATCTCTTCGGGTTATCTTAATGAATCCATTTTTCATCGCAAATAATGATTCTGTGTACAATTTTTTTACTTTTATAGTTTTCAAGCACCATTTTAGGCATACAAAATCGTCTTTCAAGGTCTCTCGGCTTTAATTCGTATGGACTCAATTTTCATGCATTTGGATGAATACTTCTGCTCGCAAACGTTTTGAATTTGATGCTTAAGAAGCACCCAAATGTTGAGTTTGACAACAATCTTCATGGATTAATCTATACAATTTTTGGTCTTCAAACATTTTTGTCTTCTGTGTCAAAATCACTACTTCTGAACAGAACGTTGAAAACCAATTGAACACATTCACAATAAGCTTTGGTGAGCAACACTTTCGAAAATTTTTGTTTGAATTGATTTCTAAAATCTCAATTTTTCCAATACATACATATTTGCAAGAAAAAGATATTCCGTATTCAAACACCCAGTTTATCAAGGTTTCTTTCCGTAGAAAACAAAAGAGTTAAGACACAGGCACTGTTAATGTCTCTTTCGTTAGACTCCTAAAAAACATAAGAAAGAAACAGTTTGAAGACGAAAATCAAACATGGTGGCCAAATTCGTGAATAAAAACAAAAGACTTGAGACACATGCGCTAAACTTACTCTTTCAGGAAGAAATCTAACATGGCGGCCAAATTCATGTACAAAAACAAAAGACTTAAGACACATGTTATTAACTTACTCTTTCTAAGAGAAATCAAACATGGCGGCCAAATACAGAGATACAAAACAAAAGACTTAAGAAATAAACGTATTTTTAATATAAAAGGAGACAATTAAAAATGGCGCTTAAAATCAGAGTTGATAACAAAATTACTTAAGAGACTTCTTTTAATGGTATATTTAATAGATTTTTTAATAAATTTTTGGTTATTATAAAATTGCACTTACCTATCAATACCGCTAAACCGAATAGTTCGGTATCGAGCATGCCTTGTGTGGCAAAATGTAGACATGTTTGTGTATACACTTCTCTGACTCGACTCTTTGCATCGACTAGGAAGTATAAAGTTTTGGGTTGTTGATTGCCTAAGAGCCTAGAAATAAAATGACAATAATTAATGATAATGTTTAATAATAAAAGAGCTTTATTTGTTAATAAATATTTCAGAAAACCTTTTAAAAAGTTCAAATATTCTTAACAAACATATTTTGAAAAACAATTTCCTTAGAAAAGTTGTCAATTTTTAATTTTTGTTATAATTTTGTAAGGTATACTTTATACAAAAACTTACCTTAGAGCTAAAAATCGTGAGCCCGGTGATAGCTGTTCGGCCGAGGACGCGCATACTTCTAATGGCGCGCTGACAGTACAAAACGCTCGCATGCTGCATCATTATTTGAATGCAACAAATTCGTTGGAAATATTTTTCTAAAAAGAAAAACAAAAAAGAAATGAAAATAAAATAAATTATTATATAGATAAAAACCTAAACAACTAAAAACCATCAATCTTTTATACATATTTTATGATAACAAAACATCAAATTAGAAAAATAAGCAGCTTAACATTCCTTTTCCAGTAAGAGTTTATCAAATATATATCACAAATAGTTTTACGAGCTTTAAATATATCAAAAAAAAATATTTAAAAGCTATAAAAAATTTCACCAAACCAAAATATAAATAAAAAAAACCATGCAACTCAAAACTTACAGACAAGTTTCTAATACCGAAAAAAATAAGTCTTGATATATTGAATTATAAAATAAACCTAATAAAGAAAGTTCACTTTATGTTTAAAAAAAAATAAAATAAAAATATCATAGATTTATGCATAAATTAAATTTAAAACAATATATAACATGTATTTTTTTTTAAC
Source organism: Calliphora vicina (assembly GCF_958450345.1). NCBI lineage: Eukaryota > Metazoa > Arthropoda > Insecta > Diptera > Calliphoridae > Calliphora > Calliphora vicina. Next base: position 13,597,212 of record NC_088781.1, on the reverse strand, counting down.
GAAAAAATGCTACTGTAGCAGAAAAGCAGCAAGTTTACACCATATAAAGCAGAAGACAAAATAAAACACACATAAATATTTTTTCCTTAACAGCAACCTGAAGAAAAAATATGGTATACATGATAAACAAATTTATTTTTTTCATTTTCGTATGACATTGTTTTCTCTCTAGCAGTTTTGTGTTGGTTTTTTTTTTTTTGAAAAATTTAAAAAAAACACATACAAAATATTTATTAATATTCATGTCTAGTTTCTTTGTTTTAACTATATGTTGAACTTTTTTCCAAAAAAAAAACAACAGAAAACAATAAAATGTTATAAAAAAAACAATATTTATGTATTTTTTCCATAATCAATCAATAGCAGACAGACATAAATTATATTTAATCCCCAAGATGTTGAAAAATTATAAAAAAGAAAGAATATATATGTATAAATAAAACTTAAAGGTTTAGATTAAATTTCAATCACTCATTTTTAGTTTGTAAGCTTTTTTTCTTCTTAATTTATTCATATAAATGAGACGTATTTGTTTAAAAACTGCTATAATTTATGAATAATTTCAAAGGCTTTCAGAAATAAAAAAAAATATATATTTTAATGGAGTTGAAAACATTTTTTAGTTTATAGTAGTTAATATTAAGTGTTATTAAGGCTGGTAATAAAAGTATGTAGAATATTTCACATATTTTTTTATTTTTGTTCGAAATTGATTAGTCTAGGGGGGTAATTATGAATTTTAAAACCAGTATGTTAAATTATGCGTTCATTTAATAATAAGAAAAGGTTTGTGTATATTTTATGTATAATAATTAAAACGAATTGTTTTTGTTGTTGTGTTATTTTTTTTATTAACGTTATAATCTTTTAAGATTGTACTGATTAGTTCGTTAGCGAATTAGTACTAGCAGGCATAGTTTTTCTTAACAAATGTTTGTAATTAATTAAAGTGGATTATAAAAATTGTAAAATCTTTAAACATTTATCAAATATTTTGTTGTTGTATTAGTAGTTTTGAAAATAGTGCTACTGGGATTTACGATGACTTGTGTAAACAATTACACTGGGCTACAAAATATGTAAAACTTGATTATGAACTGAGAGCGTTACAATAAGTCAACTAAATTTTAAATTTTTTTGGTTATGTTTCGGAGTATGTATTTTAAATTTTTGAAAACCTTCAACAAGTTTTAAAGCGGGTGATATTTCAGCTACAGGATAGTATTGAGAATTTTTTAAAACCTTTCTGTAAAAACTACACCTTTCTAAGATTCAGAAAAGCTCTGCTATTATTTTTGTCTATTTTTAAAATATATTTTATAAAAAGTTATTTCAAATTTTCAATTTCAAACCTTTTTAAAATTTTGTTAAATAAATTCAAAAAGGTATAAATTATTGTTTAAAAATATATTAAAGGTACAATGTGGAATAAAAGCCAAAAGGTATTAGGTTAATAACTCTTTGATGTAGTTTGGTTTTGAAATAGAAATTTTCGACAATAATTTGATCAAACTTTTTAAAATGTTGTTAAACAAATTCTAAAAATGTAAGAATATTTCTTTAGAATTTTATTAATCACATATTGCTGAATAACATTCAAAAAGAATTAGGCCAAATTGTTCTAATAATTTTGCCAAACCTTTGATTTGAACTCTTAGATTTTTCTACTTATACATTCTCAGCACAACTAAGTTAGGTCTTTGACAAGGACAGTTTATTTATGAGAAAAACGTTAACCCTTTTAATATCAGTGTCAAAGGTGTTACACTCTTAGGAATCCGTAAAAACTCAATAATTTGGTGAATACTAAAAGTTGCAGTTTTTTGGACAAAATCTTCAAAGATTAAATTGATTTTAATTTAATTAGTAATTGTTCTTAATAGGCTGATAATATTATGTTGTGGTTTTCAAGTGCATATTGCTAAAGAAAATGTACAATTATACTGAATTTGTCATCCCTGTTCAGAAATATGTACGTAACCAGTCCGGAGTAACTAACCAGACTTTTCGTTTCACTGTTAATTAATTCCGTAAGTCTTTACGACCCATGAGTTAGTAATTCCTTACATGTAATTAAAAATTTAATCACACCTTCATCTCGCCTCCAAAAAAAATTAAGTTGTTTACTCTTGTGTGTTGTTTTCCACACATAGCAACATTTTTTTGGGCAGTCAAAATCAAATTCAATTACCTCAAATTATTTTCCTAGTGCAAAATACATAGATATTACATATGTGTGGAAAACCACACACCAAGATAAGCAACGTCACTTTATAAATATGTATATCGATATCTCTGTGATAAAGCAGTAGGAAAAAAATTCATGAGCAATATTATTTAAAAAATATAAAAAAATGTTCATGTGTGGTTTAACACACAAGGGAAAAATTAAGGTTTTTTCCATATTCGAAGGCGTGTGTGTAAAATAATGAAATAATATGGTCATGTATAAGTAGTTAAGAGTCGTTATGTTAGCGTTTTAATCCATTACATGTTAATGAAAGTCTAGAGCAATTCTAAATTAAGTCCATTTATTTAACAAGGGGGAATGACAGTAGAGGGTAGACATTTTAAATCAGTTGAAAGCAATTAATGTTTACTAGCCAAAAATCATTGTTAACTTAAAGGTAAAAGTTCGTGGCTAAGATTCTGTACAAAAAGCCTTTGAAAACCCTTTAGGAAGTCACCAAAAATGTTGTGTTTCTTTTAGCAGTTTCAAGACTAATTGTAACTTTATTGTCATTTTAAGTTATTTGTGTCTGAGTTTTTTTTTGTTTTTTTTTGTTTTGTTAAATATTGTTTATTATTGTTTTTTTATTTTGTATTTTATTTTATATATAGTAAGTTTGTGTGCTTATTTATATTTATTTAGTGTATTGTCATTGTACAAATACTATGCCTAAAAACGGAATAAGGTCAGTAAAAGTTTGTTTGTTATTTGTTTTGAGATTCTTTTTTTTTTGTTTTGTTTGTTTTTCTTACAGTGTGTGTTTTTTCTTCTTCTTTTGTATGTCTTCTTTTACCACTTCTCGAATTTATGTGTGTATGACCGACCGACCGACCGTGTGGTAATAAACAGGGGATATAAATGTTTGTTTAAATATGAGTGTTTGTGTCAGTGTAATGTTTTTTAAAACAATTTGCAATAACACTTACAAACAAACAAACAACGGTTATTTGTTGTTAACAGCACAACAACAACATCAGCAGCAACAGCAACAAAAGCATTATTTTAAAGAAAACTATAGTTTTTTTGTTTGTTTGTTTTGTTATTGTATTGAGGTAGGTGTTGTAATGTTTAACTCAAACAAATGAAAATAAAAGAAGAAAATATACTTTTGTGATTTTTATTTATTTTTTGTGTTTTTTTTATTTAAATTTATGCAGATTTTTTTGAATTTTTTGTTTATATTTTTTATTATTATTTCTTGCTTTATTTGTATATGTATGTTTTTTTTCTCAACTTTATTATTTAAGTGGCCGTTAAATGATGTGTGTAATGAGTTTTAATCATAAACATTTAATGTCCACTTTAATTTCTATTTCATTATTATGATTTTTGAGTGTGAAATTAACAAAAAAAAATAAAAAAAACAAAAATAGTATAAAAACATTAACCCTTAAATGGCATTTCGTTTAAATATGAAGAATATGGACATTTTAATGGTTTAAATTTTATAGGCGCCAACTATTGTTGGAAGCACATATTGTAATTTATTTTCTTGACCTATTCTGTTAACCATAATGCCTAAAATACTTAATTTATTGCTGATATTGGTATTTATACTAAACATTTTATAGAAAAATTATATAGTTTTGTTTAAAATCAAAAAAGGCTAGCTAGTATTTTGCAATTCCCCAGCAATAAGTACTTGGAATAATATAACTTTAGTAGTAAACCTATTGGGTAATGAGAAAATTTCTAACATTTTTTAAAAATTTTGTAATTTCCATAATTTATTATGTTTTTAAAAATTTCGAAAATAAATTCGAATTTTCGAAATTCACTGAATTGTCCTAAATTTATATATTTAGGCTTGAAATTAAATAAAAATTAAGGAAATCATTTATGTTTAGCTAAAAATATTATTTTAGAAAGTTTTAGCATGTTATTACACAATCTCGAAATTAAGTTCGAATTTTCGAAATTCACCAAATTGTCATAATTTCTTTAATTTTTGCTTAAAATTAAAGAAATATTTAAACTTTAGATAAATATTGTTCTTTCGAGAGGTTTTACTCTTTTTTAAAGAATTTCGAAATTAAGTTCGAATTTTCGAAATTCTCAAAATTGAACGAAATTTTATATTTTTGTTTAAAATTAAATAAAAAAAACAAGAGTAAACACAAATTTTAAGGCACAAATATCATTGCCGAGACTTTTTTAAATTTCGAAAATTAGTTCGAATGTTCTAAACTCACCAAATTATACCAAATTTATTATTTTGACTTGAAATTAAGTATAAAATTTTTATTTCAAATATGCCAAATTTGACATGAAATCAAGTATAAAATATATATAATAAATATATAATATTTTTATATTACTGTGAATAAATGAATAGATAAATAAAGAAATTAAAATTTTTTTTAGTCAAAATTTTATTTTCGATAATAAGTTTGAATTTTCGAACTTAAAGTTCCAAATAAAATTTAGAAAATTTAAAAAAAATTGAATTTCTAAAAATATTATTTTAGAGAAATTAATTTCAAATTTTCTAAATCCTACTAAATTCAAACGCTCAAAGTTTATATATAAAAATAAAAATTTAGGTAAAACTATCTTTTTAAATTTCTAAATTAAATTCCAATTTTCTAGATTAAGTTCTCGGAATATTCAATAAGTGTCGAATATTCACGGAATTTTACAAAAATTAATATAAAATTATAAGTCAAAAAATTGTATTATCGACATTTTTACACAATTTAGAAATTAGTTGGACTTTTCGAAATTAAAATTTTTTTAATTTTTAAAATTTTACATTTCGAAATTTAATTCGAATTTTTGAAATTCTTCAAATTTTATTAAATTTTATAATTATGTTGAAATTAAGTGAAAATGAAGAAATTAGTAATTTTTAGATAAAATTCAAGCTTCTGAATTACATAATTTTGAAATCATGTTCGAATTAAAATTTTTAAATATTTCATAATTTTTATAATATATAAGTATAGGCGAATATTTTACAATATATTTTAAGATTTCGAAATTAAGTTCGAATTTTCGAAATTCTCAAAATTGTATTAAATTTAATATTTATGCTTGAAATTAAATATAAAATTAAAAAAATACTAATATTTAGGTAAAAATATTATATTAGAGAGTCTATTTAAAATTTCGAAAATAAGTTGGACTTTTCGAACATAAAATTTGAAAATTATTTTTAAATTTTCGTAATGTATAAGAATAGGCGAACATTTTACAATGTTATTTTTAAATTTCGAAATTAAGTTCGAATTATCGAAATTCACCCAACTAAACTAAATTTCATAGATTTACTTGAAATTAAATAACCTAGCGTTTACACATGCAAGTAACAGTTCGAAAAACACAATACATTCACACTTTTGCACTAACACAAGCACACATGCAGCCACTTACAGCTCACTGCCTAGTGAATTTCGATGGACAGTGATTTTTTGACACTTACTGCAATAAAGTGTCAAAAACACAAACAGAGTTGCCTAACTAAAAAAATTTAAAAAAAATTACTGGATTGTGGTAAAATAATTATTATATTTTTAACTTATTTTATGTATTTTTGAAAAAGAAAATAGTACAAATGGCCACTAATGCTTATCGTTTTCGTAAAAATAGCAATTTCATTAGTTTTAATAAATAAAATTGTTACTAATATCTATAAAAATTGTTAACCTAACATTTTCCCCAGAAATGTTTGTATTTGAATATCATGGTAACACTTTATTGTTATGAATAAAAATAATAAAATTTGGTTTCAAGCCGCAAATTGACTTAAAAATAATAAATGCTGATATATAAATGGTTTATTTATCAAATTAGCTGTAATATTCTTATATTTGTGGCATTTTGAAGACATCATTCTCCTTCGCTAACATTTACAAAATGAACTTTTACTTGCATGTGTAAACGCTCAAGCAACTTGTAGACATTTCGATGTATTTTCGACATTTTCGATAATAATACGTATTATCAACTTTCATCAATCTACTTGCATGTGTAAACGCAGCGTAAATCATAAGCTTTTTAGGTGAACATTTTACACTGCATTACACAATTCGAAATTAAGTTCGTATTTTAAAAATTTTAAAAATTCTGTAATTTCATCTATTAATTGTTTCGAAATTATGTACGAATTTTTGAAACTCTTCTTATTATCCCAAAATTTTATATTTATATGTACTTCGAGAAATCGAATCTTAATTTCAAGTTTCTTAAGCTCTAAAAAACGAACTACATTTAAAATTTACCATTTATCATACAAAATGGTATCCTTCTTTAAAGTAAACTTTTAATTAATACTTATAAAACTTTATCTTTTTTTTAAACTAAACATTTACATAGTAAATTTAAATAAAATTTTTAATCAAAATGCTGCAAATAATTAAATTATTCTAGAAGGCTTTAAAGCAAATATTTTTGCACATATTTTGTTTACATATTTACATTGAATAGAATAAACCTGGTGTAAATATTTAATGTTTGATTATTGTGGTTTTTTAATACAACATGGAAATACCTATACAGACAAACATACATACATACATACAGATATAAAGACATGCACATATTTAAACGTAAATAAATAATGCTGACTCTTAATGCCAGCGTCTTATGAATAAAAAATTTTAAATTATAAAAAAAACAATAATAACGCGCCACAAAAATACCATTCTTGTGAGATCATAAGAAGCAAGTGAAATAAAAAAATAAAAATAACAGACAATGAGTAAAAAAAATATTAATAAATTATAAAATAATATTTGAAAAAAAATGGCTATTAACACGTAAATTTAAGAGTAGAAGTTAAGTTAATAAAAGTAAGTAAACATTAGAAATAAACTCAAAAATGTTAATAAAAGCAAATATTTACAATGCTGTCTATTTTATAAACATTTTGCACACAATTAAAATTAATAGAATTTCTCTGAAACCTCTTTTGTTTTTTTTAACAATTTTAGATAAAACGTTTAACAGTTATAAAATTAAGCAACTTTAAGTTGTTTTTTCAGTTTTTTTTAAAAAAACAATTATTTGTTTATTCTCTTCTAAACGTTATGGCAATTTAATGTTTTTGCTATTTACTTTAATTGTTTTATTAATTGTATTTTAATTAAGTAATTAAATTTCAATTAAATGTTTATACATGTGTATTCGTAATTGTTTAAGAATGTTTATTTTCGTTTAAACTACAACCACAAAAAATAAGTCAAGTTTTGTAAAATACTTGTTAAATGTGAAATAAAAAAACGTTACTACAACCCAGCGATATATTTTTTTAAATATATTTCAAAAACCTTAAAGTTTTTGAAACATATTTAGAAATTTTCTTAAATTGTTTATATCAGTTTCTGTTTTTAATATGTTGCTGGGTTATATTTGAGTATCAATATATGTATAATTATAAAAATGTGTGCTACATTTTGTTCCGTTCAGTTTGGTTTTTTTTATAAATAAATATCTGTCCGTACTCGTACATTCTGTGGTTTTGGACATGTATTTAAAGTTAAAGAGAAATTATCGTTTTTTTTATTTTTTGTTTAATGATTGTTTTATTTAAATGAGACATTTATGCAATTTTATTTAATGAAATATTAAAAAACACAGAATGTTGATTTACAGGTTTTGTATTTCTTGCATTTTGTATGGGAATTATTTGAAGTGTTTCGTTGTGAATATTGGACCGATTATTACAATGGAATTTCATAATTTAGTGTTCAGACATACATATATAAGAAAAAATGTAGTTTAGTTTATTAATTATAAGTGACATTCTAAGAAAATAATTGAAATTAACTGGAAAATATCTTATAGAAAACCTTAAATACCAATTACTAAAAGGGTAGATTTTAATGCAATATAGAGCAGACATTACAAAATTTCATACTGTACAAAACCTATAAAAATACTTTTAAATTAAAACAAATTTTGAAATTTCCCTAATTTTATAATCTAAAGGAGTATTTAAAATTTTTTTACCTGAAAATATAATAAATTTTTGAATTTCCCTAATGTAGACACATTTGTCGAATAAGTTTTAGTGTGGTTTTGAAATTATGTTCGATTTTTAAGAAAACATTGTCAAAACAATTCAAAATTGAGAATTTTTTTTAACTTTAAGATTTAAAACTCCATCATTTTCAGACTAATTCAATAATTTAAAACATATTTTTGAAATTTCGAAATTTCGAATTTATTTTAAATCATTTAAAAAATCCAAAAATTTATGAATTATCAAAATTAAGTTCGAAATTTAAGCATGAAATTTTGAGATTTCCATAATTAAGAAACATTTAAATATTTTAGCATGTATTTGCCAATTTTTAAATTAGGTTCGATTTTTACCAAATTGTAATAAATCAAATATCAAGGAAATCATTAATTTTTAAGGATTTAGATTTTTTGGAGTTTTTTTTAAATTTCGAAATTATATTCGAATTTTCGAAATTCACCAAATTGTTATATATAAAATTTTTATGCTTGAAATTTAATTTAAAATTAAGGTAATTATTATTTTTTATAAAAAAATCTAATTTTTGAAAATTTTACAAGGTTCCGATTAAGTTCGAATTCTATAATTTAAAAAAAATTTTGTCATTTCCGTAATTTACAAACATTGAGGAGTATTTTACCAGGCTTTTTAATATTTCGAAATTAATTTCGAATTTTCGGAATTCACCAAATTGTACTATATTTAATATTTATGCTCGACATCAAATATTAAATGAAGAAAATCATTAAGTTTTAGGTAAAAATATTCTTTAAGAGAGTTTTATCATATTTTTTTAAATTTCGAATTTAAGTTCGAATTTTCAATATTAATCAAATTGCACTAAATTTAATATTTTGCCTAGAAATTAAATAAATCATTAAGTTTTAGGTAAAAATATTGTTTTAGAGATTTCAATTTCTAATTTCTGTAATTTATTGATTGATCATATTTTCTTTTCGAAATTGGTTTCGAATTTTCGAAATTCGCCGAATTGTACCTAATTTTATAATAATGCTTAAAATTTTATATAAAATTAAATAAATCATTAATTTTTTAATTAAAATTAAATTATGTAAAACTGGAATTTTCGAAATTAAGTTCGAATTTTTGAAATTCCCAAAATTATAAAAAAATTCATATTTATGTTAAAATTTTAATATGAATAAATCATTAATTTTCATGTGAAAATGTTATTTTCGAAAAATTCGAAAATAAAAAATTCTCAAAAATATTTATTTTCAAATTAAATTACAAGAAATTTTATAATTTCTGTAATCGACAGACATAAACGGAAATTTTATCATGTTTTTTGAAATTTCGAAATTAAGTTCGAATTTTCGAAATTCAAATTATAACAAAATTCACATTTATACATTAAAATAAATATATAACTAAAGAAATTATTAATTTTTATGTAAAATTGGAATTTCGAAATAAAGTTCGAATTTTCGAAAATCACAAAATTATTGTAAAATTTATATTTATGCTTGAAATTCAATAATAAAAATTAAAAAATCCTCCAATTTTCACAAAATTTAATATTAATTTCAAATATCAGAAATTCTCAAAAATATTTATTTTCTTTTCAAAATTTTTACTTAAATTAATAATTTCGAAATGAACAAAAATAATTTTCGAACTGAGAATTACAAGAACTTTTATAATTTCTGTAATCGACAGACATAAACGGAAATTTTATTATGTTTTTTGAAATTTCGAATTTTCGAAATTCATCAAATTATACCAAAATTCACATTTATACATTCAAATAAATATATAACTAAAGAAATTATTAATTTTTATGTAAAATTGGAATTTCGAAATAAAGTTCGAATTTTCGAAAATCACTAAATTATTGTAAAATTTATATTTATGCTTGAAATTCAATAATAAAAATTAAAAAATCCTCCAATTTTCTCAAAATTTAATATTAATTTCAAATATCAGAAATTCTTAAAAATGTTTATTTTTTTTTTCAAAATTTTTACTTAAATTAATAATTTCGAAATGGACAAAAATAATTTTCGAACTGAAAATTACAAGAAATTTTATAATTTCTGTAATCTAGAGACATAAATGAAAATTTTATCATGTATTTTGAAATTCCGAAATTAAGTTCGAGTTTTCGAATTTCACCAAAATTCACATTTCTACATTAAATTCAATACAAAACTAATGAAACCATATAATAGTGTTAATTTCAAGGAATTTTGAAATTTCGAAATAAAGTTCGAATTTTCGAAATTTACCAAATTATTGTAAAATCTCTATTAATGACTTAAGGTAGTAGTAAAATTTAAAAAAACTTTATTTTCGCCATATTTCATATTATGTAATTTCGAAATTCACCAAATTATACCAAATTTCACATTTATACATTAAATTCAATATAAAAATAAAGAAATCATTAATTTTTATGTAAAAACGTTGAATTTCACAAATTTTATATAGAAAATTTTTTCTAATACATTATTAACAAAGTATGCTAGGTTTATTTAAACGACTTATTTAACATTAAAATAGAAATAAAAGTTTCGTAATCAAATTTTCGAAATTTTTAAAAATATTCATACCAAACTTACTAATAAAGTACCAAAATTTCTAAATATGAGCAACAGTAAGATTCGACCTGTTTATTTGAATAGAGTGCAATTACGTCCAATTATTATTTATACTTAAGCTCCATTGTTAATTAAAATATAAGCACATATTTTAAAATTTTTATTTAATTTTGCATCATCATTCTTGATTAGCTAGAATTAATCACAAGTAAAATGTCTACCATTACCATGATTTAATAACTTCTGGCCCCTTTTCTTAGCATAAAATAACTCTTCACACCACTAAACAATCAATTAGAATAAAAACCTACACTTTTATTACATTCTTTTTCTTTAAGTGTCTTTATACAAATGGCTTCTTCTAGCTTAAGAAGGCACACCTAGAATTATTACATTAACCGTATGTGTAAGTGTGTTGTTGTTTTTTTCTAGATTTATTAAATAGTTAATTTAAAATCAACGCATAAACATGAAAATTATTACCATAAACATTTTATGATTACACCAAAACTAACACACGCACAGACACACACATGAGCAAACATTCTTTCAAATCAATTTCATACACAATTAACTGACCTGAATTGATGTTTGAAAAAAAAAAAATGAAACAAAATTAGTAATAAAATAAAAATAAAAAAATACTAAACAAATTGTTTAAGTACCTGCATAAAAATAAATATTTATCATCATTAAAGCGAAACATTAATAAATTTATTTAAAAAATAAGTAAATAACCTAAAAAAAAATTTTGAAAAATTCTAAAGATATGAAAAGTTATTAATAGTACAATATTAATTAAAAAGGAGATGATAAATTTGGAATAAATAGTTTAAAATTAATAAAAATTAGCCATTTGTAGCAATATTTTTCTAAGTTACAATGTTCGAAAATTCGAACTTTATTTCGAAATTACAAAAGTTAAAAAATACAAAAAAATTGTGAATTTCATTGTTCGAAAATTTTAAATTGTGTAATTTCGAAAATTCAAACATAATTTCGAATGATAAAAAACTAAATAAAATTGTTGATTATACAAAATTTTTCAATTTCGAAAATTCGATGTAAATTTTCAAAGTTCGAAAACTTGCAAAAATTCTTTATTCTATCACAAATAATTTAAAATAAATTAATTTGTTTTGCTTTAACGTAAAATTCTATGCAATTTTCAAATTATTTCTTGTCTCCCCTGTTCAAGCCTTTGTATAGAGGTGCATTTATCTCGACCTGTGTATGTAAATTAAGGTGTTAACAGTTTTTTTTATTATCATTCTTATTACATTCAGCCATTCTCGCTCTCAGACACACTTGCTTACACATATTTGTGTTTAATGTTTTTTTTATTATTATTATTATTTTTATTCTTTTTTTTCTGTATTTTAACCATAACAAATTATCCGCATTCCTAAGCAAAACACAAACACATTAATTATAAATAAAATAAGCAAATAAAAGAGGTTTTTTTTTCAAAAAAGCCTTAAAGCCAGCAACAACCAGCTTACTAATAAATAATAAAAAAATAACACAACGACAACACCAATACAATGTGCAAATAAAATGAAATGTGAATAAAAAAATGCTAAATTTATTAAATAAAAAATTGAAAAAAAAAATATATTAAAAGTCCATAAATAACAAATACAAACAGCGTTGAGTGTACAAAAAAATGTGTTTTATGGCGATGAACAAACAGAATTTGTTAAAGGAATTTCAAAAATGTAAAATAAAATTATAAAGAGATCAAAAAAAAAACGAAAAATAACACACAAATATTAAAATATTAATTTGGGCAAGGGATTTCCCCATCACAATTTAAGCGTATAAATCCAAGAAACTTTTAGAAAATTATTTTGTTTAATAAAATAGTTTATAAGGGAATTCTTTAATTTTTTCTATAAATTAATATTGGGCGGCCTCTTAGTCATACTGTGCCGGTGGGGGAGGGGCATTTGAATTAATAATGTTTAAGTTTATTTGACCGCTAAATAATAAATTAATTATGATAAATTTGGAATAAATAGTTTCAAACTAATAATTTTTTTTCTTAGTTCCAATGTTCGAAAATACGAACTTTATTTCGAAATTACAAAAGTTAAAAAATATAAAAAATTGTAAATTTCATTGTTCGAAAATTTGAAATTGTGTAATTTCGAATATTCGAACATAATTTAATTTTCCAAGGAAATATTTTCTTTAACCCATTTCGCTCCGCTGTTCGATTTTTCGAACAATAAAAATAAAATTTTTCAAAAAAAATTTTATATGTGAAAAAGGTGGAATTTCTCATCTTTTAGCTAAGAAAAAACTATATCCCGACGTGCCCATCCCCCTCCCCTCGTTGCTAGGGGCAAATTTCCGCAATTACATTATATTAAAAAAGGTGTCTAAAAATAGACATTTTTTAAATTAATTTTTTAAAATAATAATAAAACTAAAATTAAAATAATAAACATGAATTATTGCGAACATATGTAACTGTTTCATAAATCATAAACTTAACTGTTCGAAATTTTGAACTGGCTTTTCTGAGAAAACGAAAAATTTTTTTGACCAGATATTTGCAATCAGGGAGTCATAATTACCCTAAAAAAGTTTTTTTTAAATAAATAAAAATTTTATCTCGGAGCGAAATGGGTTAATTTTTTGTATAATTTCGACATTATGTTCGAACATTTTCGAAAATACCAAAAAATAATTTTCGAAATTAAGATAACAATAAATTTTATAATTGCCGTAATTTTGAAACCGAAGAGTTTATTTTGTTACCATACCATTTACATAGATTGTTTAAAAATGGGTTGAATCTGAACAGTGGGCGTGTACCACCCATAAAAAGTAAATAGTTATTTTCGAATATATTTGAAAACTGTAATTGTGAGAGTAATTTTGATGCCAGTGTTCACTGTTAAGCCAAAAATAAAATAAATCGAAAATTGGTTACTTCTATACATCCCATGTAATCTAGCGTGAGGATAATTGTCACTTTAGTGTCTCTAAGTAATCTGGAGTGTAGTCACTTTAAATGTTAATTGAGTATTGCATTTGTTATAAGTAAATCGTACAAACTGGTTTTATATAAATTGCATTAATATAATTCTCATCAGTTTATTTTCTTTTAGCTTAAGTATATTAACATCCCATGTAATCTAACGTGAAGTCAATTGTCACTTTAGTATCTCTAGGTAAACTAGAGTGTAGTCACTTTAAACGTTTATTTTGTACTGCATTTTAGAAAGTTGTTATTTTATCCACTAGAAGTAATCTATTGGAGAGTTGTCGGAGGAAGGTTTGTTTACAAGCAATCGGTTATTGGACAGTCTTTGTAACTAACTATTTGAGGTTAAATAGCCTCTGTACATGTTAACATAACTAGTTATGTAGCTGATCAAGTAACCAGTTCGGTAGACTCTATGTAACCTGTATGTGGATCCAATGCGTTGACTACTTTGTACCAGCTATCAGACAGTCTAATGTGTAATCCAAAACGGTCACCCTTGTTTAGGGAATGCATGTATTAAACCCAAAAGGGTCAGTTGACCCCTTGCTTAGGAAATGCATGTATTAAACTAATCAGTTATGTAACTAGTTGCCACACTAAATGATAGAGAAAATCCCTAGTTCGGAACAGTCTCCTAGAACTGGATTGTGTCTTTTCTAACATTTTAACGAGTTTCGCTCTCATTCGTATTGTGTACCTATGAATAGCCGATTGCGTTTGGGCCCTGTTGGATGTGAGTACCAACCATTGTTCTAAAATACCCCTAAATAGCACTCTCTTTTCTTTACAATTATCAACAAATTTATTTTATTGCCAGCAGTTTTTTTTTCATTAAATTTTACATTTGCAATAACCCAAATTCCTTTACCTCATTTAACTCATTCATTCTTTTTCTTCATAAAAATTTTACTAATCACTGTAAATTTGTATTTAATGCATTTGTTTATTAAGCTTAAATAAATTTTTACACAAAATGGTAAAATAAAAATATTGCTATTATGAGAAAAACTAAATTATCATAAAAAAATTACTAATAAATAAAATCAATATAAATTTAGCATTAACACAAATCACTAAAACAACTCAAGAAATAATGAAAAAAATATGCAGCATTATTTTGCATTTTGAGCAAAAGTTTAGTTAATTTTATTACTACAAGACTTATTAATTACTTGACAGTTGCTAATCAAAATATTAAATAGCAGAAATAAAAGATACTTAAACATAAACTTGCATAGCAAAAACAGGCAGACAAACGGATGGAATGTTTAACAAAAAAATACTTGAAATATTTAAACTTAGACTTAGATTATAGATATTTGTTAAGAAATCCAAAATATTCTCATAGTACAAGGTATAACAAGAACTACCAGCAAAAATATTTTTAACAGTTTATGGAAAATAATAGAAAAAAAAGTAGCTTGTTAGTAACAAATCTATGGGTTAAGTTTAGTTACGAGACCCCAACTAGTGCGCAACAGTAACACCAACCTGTACATGTACCTGCATGCATGTACACAGCTCCCCTGCCAGTACCATTAGCTGGGGATAGAGATACAACAACATTTATACATATGTACATTGGATATGTTCAGGTAGATATAGTTAGATAAATAGCTAAAACCACTTATCGTAAACACTTGTAGTAATTTATTTTTTTTTCTTATTTTTTCTTCTTAATATTTTTTTATTATTATTTTACTAATTCTTAAAAATCCCGTTTTACCACTTTCAAATGCATTAAAATAAAAGTATAAAAAAATAAGGAGAGAAACAAAAAAAAAAAACAAAACTACAATAAATATCATTCTATGCCATGGCATGCCATACTTCAAAAAAAAACTTATTTGAAAATGTAACTAAAAGAATCTCAAGATATGTATATAGGAATACAGTTAATGACAAGAAAATGGTTCAAACATTTAATCTGTAAAAAATATAAATATTAGAAGAAATCTAAAACAAACTTTAAATATATCTTGAAATTGTGATCAATTTTATAATTGAAACTGTGTACCACCGATCACAATCTCTCGATCGGTTATTTATCTGTAAATAACAAGAATGTCAACGAAGTTAATACAAATTATTAAAAAAGGAACGAAAATCACATTCAATATCTGGTTAGATTACAATAGATAAAGAAAATGTTTAAAGTAATATTCAGACATGGAAAAATAAAATTAAAACTACAAAGAAATTAAACATACAAAGACCGTATACACCTTGGTATTGAGGACTCCCTTATACACCCTTATAGACAGCAATTGTCATCAAAGTCTGATCATTTGGCTGACTCCGATTTATATATTTATAAGTCAATTGGTTCCTTTATACATCCCAAGTAATCTAACGTGTAGATATTTGCCACTTAAGTGTCTCTAAGTAATCTAAAGTGTAGTCAATTTAAACGTTTTGTAAGTAATTCGTACAAACATGATTTATACAAATTGTATTGATATAATTCTCATACCGTTTATTTTCTTTTTGCTTAAGTAAACTGACAACCCATGTAACCTAGCGTCAGTTGTCACTTAAGTGTCTCTAAGTAACCTAGAATGTACCCACTTTAAAAGATTATTTTACACTGTAATGTACAAGGTATTTAGTAATTTTACCCACACGAAGTAATCTATTGGAGAGTTGTCGCAGGAAGGTTTATATACAAACAATCGGTTATTGAACTGCTTATGAGATGTCTTTTTAACTGACTATTTGAAGTCAAATAGCACCCATACATGTTCAAATATCTTGTTATACCAGCTAGGTTAGCTAGTAAGATAACTGACTCTATGTAATCGGTATGTGAATCCAATGCGTTCACTACTTTGGACCAGCTGATAGACAGTCTTTTTGTAATCAAAAAGGGTTAAATGAACACGTTCTTAGGACATGCACGTGTTAAAATAAATATTCCCGTAGGTAAAATGAGTCCGGACAGTCTTCTGGAACTGCCGAGCAGATTATGTTGTAATTCAAAATGTTCACCTTTCAATATATTCTGTGGTAAGTTTTATTACTCCAACTTAAACAAGTTTTAATGTTCACAAAGCAATTTAAACGAAGCTTACAGATTCTCACAATAATAGTTTGTCAAGTTTATATGGGAGCAACCATGCCCACTAATCCAATTCCATCCATTTTTAATCAACTTATTTACAATCATACAGAAGTATTTCATACAAAGTTTGAAGACTCTCACTATTGTAGTTTTCCAGATATTCGAAAATAACTATTTAATTTGTATGGGTGTTGCCACGCCCACTGAATTGGTCCAACCTATTTTTATTGCAACTACGTACCATGGTACCATCATGTAAAATATTTAGAATCTCCCTTTCCACTGTCCACCACTGTTGTAGTTGCAAGGACAGGGAAAAGGAGGAAACGGTTTTCCACCTTCTCTTCGAATGCCCGACCTTTACTGACATGAGATATGGGGGTTACGCCCACTATTCTAATCCCTCTCAGTTTTAACTCAACAACGGATACTGGAAACAAAGTAATTTACACAAAGTTTAAAGAATCTTACAATGTTCCAGTTATTAAAACTAACTGGAACATGTGAAGGCATGTGAAGTGCCACGCCCACTTTACAAATACCACTCATTTAAATTCCATTTGTATACAATAGTTAAAAACTAATTCATGCCAAATTTTGAAGCTGTAGCAAGAAAAGTTCCCCGTATATTAGAAAATAATTATTTACTTTATGCGGGAAGAGAAATGCCCACTAATCCAATACAGGTCCTTTTCAGTGAATCTACATATTTGTATGAAAATTGGAAATTAATTTAAAGTTTTTGAGAATTATGAAAATTCTTTGAAATTATAGAACTAAAAACAATTTTAATTCAGTAATTTATAATTTTGCACTGTCGAATTTCTCTAAAATTCAAAAATAATCTGTTTCATAAAATTTCGAAATAAATTGTGAATTTTCGAAATTTTAAAAAATTGTATTCTCACATATTTGAAATGCAATTCAATAAAATTCAAACAAAATATGAATATTATTTTAGGAATGAAATAAAACCTATTGAAGTTCTCTTAAAATTCTGCAATTATGCTGCACAACTTTTTCTTGTCGTTGAGTGTATGCCAGTAAATGTTCTTAAATAAAAATGTTGTCTGTTTGTTGCATTGAAAGAACCATAAAATAACATTAAGAGATTTGTAATATAAGATTTTTTTTTTGAAATTTAAAACAAACACTCTAACAAAACTGCAGGCAATATAAACAATTTATGATTACAAAGTGTATGACTGCATGTCCGTCCATCCGTCTGTCTATCTATCTATTCAGCTTGTGGTAAATATGTTTATTTACAATGTTTAATGGTTCAACATTCTTTTACATATTTTTCGATAAAAACTAAAGATTCCAATAGCTTTATAATATTTGATGAATATTGGAAAATGCAATAAATTGAATTTCTTTTTTTTTTTTTTTGATTATTTGAAAGTACAAAAATCTCACCTCATTTACAGCTGGCAATAGATATTTGTAATTGTAATTTTTTTCTTGCATCCGGCTTTTTTTTAAATGAATCAATTTTGTATTATTGTATTGTATTGCTAATTTATTTAATGTATGCCTCAGTGGAAATATTTTATAAATATTTGACATTCCAAACATATAAACGTTAGTTTTTTTTCGCTGGCAACAATTTCGCATTGAATATTTATGATTGGGAAAAGGGTGTGTTGTTAGAATTTCAATTCAATATAGAGGAGTATTTAGTCATTTGGCTATTTTTTGCTTTTATTATTAGCATAGTTGGCCAGTAGTTTACAGAAAAATCACTTAAAGCGCCGGCTGAATTTTGAAAAATTAAAAAAGAACCGCAATTTTAATTGGAAAAATAATAAATCAAAACAAATTGTCAATAGAAATACATAAATACTTACATACGTATAAATTTACCTACATACCAGTAAATTCCAATGAATAGCAGCAGCAAGTGCTTAGATTTTATTTATATTTTATTATATTACAATATTAGTTTTGAAATTCAACATAGAGCTACAGCAACAAGCGGCCAAATACTTGTACATTTTATGCAAATTGTTTTGAATTATTGGAAAAATTATTACAAAACCCTGATTGATCGGCTACGTGTATGAATAAATAATTTGTGTGAGTTATTTTTTTCTTCTCTCTAGTTTTTAATAATTAATAGAAATAATAAGTATTAAAGCCATTAAATGAAATTTATTGATTTAATATTAAATAAACTATAAAATGCGTGCCGGTATTTTTATGCCTGGGAATCTATAATTGTCTTTTTTTAACGACCTCCTTTTTTGAATGAAACTTGAGCGAAAGCTGCCACCCAGAGTAAAACTTTCTGTTGATATTAAAATTTATAAGCCAAAGGAGTACCTAGTAGGTTTTTTACACAGACAATTAAAAGACATTTTATGTTTCCTGTTGTTGAGAGTAATTTGTGCAGGCAGATATTTGTGCATATTAAATAATAGCCAGACTTAGGTTTTTTTTTTTGTTTTTGCTAATTGACAGACATTTGACAATTGTTTTCAGTGATTTCAGACAGAATGTAAATTGCTTTCTAGCATTTCAATTTTCATTAGATTATTGTTACTAGACAAATGACAAATACGGCTGATATCAGTTCAAAAGAGTATGGTGCCAACCTGAGTATAGCAAGCAGACAGGAGTGGCAGCTGTTTCAAAACAGAAGAGTCAGGAATTGATCATGTTATTTTTAAGCATGATCGAGCTATAGTTGTATATATATCTCAAACGTAATTGAGCATTTGTTTGATTCGAATGAATTCAGAACGTTAAAATCAATTTTTTTTTTCAAATTTTTGCCATATTTTTAAGTCTCGTAACGAATTTTTAAAAAGACAAATTTTTCATAAAATTTTCGAAAGAAGACACAATTTTCTTATATAATGATGTATAATATGTCTAATTTATCTTTATTACATGTCAAACTAATGAAATTTGTTGATTCAAAACGTTGAAATCCAATATTTTTAATTTTTCCCTTTTTTGACTATTTCTTTAAAAACGACAAATTTTTTATACATTTTTAAAAAGAAGATACAATTTCCTATTCAATGATGTATAATATGTCCAATTGCTCTTTTTCACATGTCAAACTAATGACTGAACGTTGAAATCAAATTTTTTTTTTTGTCATATTTTAATTTTTTTTGTCATATTTTTACAAAAGTCTTTTTTTAAGAAGACATTTTTGAAAAAAAGACACAATTTCCTATACAATAATGTATAATATGTCTAATTGATCATTATCAAATGTCAAACTAATGAATTCGGAACGTTGAAATCCAATATTTTTCATTAAAATACTTCCTTTTTTTGTCTATTTTTTACAAAAGTCTTTTACGAATTTTTAAAAATACAAATTTTTTATACATTTTTCAAAAGAAGACACAATTTCCTATACAATGATGTATAATAAGTCCACTTGCTCTTTTTCACATGTCGAACTAATGAATTCAGAACATTGAAATCCAATATTTTCCACTAAAATACTTCCTTTTTTGTCATTTTTTTACAAAAGTCTTTTACGAATTTTTAAAAATACTGATTTTTTATACATTTTTCAAAAGATGACACAATTTCCTATACAATGATATATAATATGTCTAATTTGTCTTTTTCACATATCAAACTAATGAATTCAGAACGTTAAAATCCTATATTTTTCAGTTAAATATTTCACTTTTTTGTCATATTTTCACAAAAATATTCAACGAATTTTTAAAAAGTCTTATTTTTTATACAACTTTCGAAGGAAGACACAATTTCCTATACAATGATGTATAATATGTCTAATTGGTCTTTATTACATGTCAAACTAATGAACTCTGTATGTTGAAATCAAATTTTCTGAGACAATAGACAATTTGAAGAACTTTTGTCTGTAAATTTAAGTTCTCTACACAGAGAAAACAGATTCGTGATAGCAACCGAATTTGTTGCCAATCGAATGATTCTGTCTTAGTGACCGAATTTTACAGTTGTGGCTACAATATTTTGGAAGTGGCAACTAAAGTTTGGTTGCCTCAACTGAAATTCTTCTTTATCAACTGACTGTCTGTTGTTAGAACTGAAAAATTCTATGTGTGCAACCGAATCATTCGATTGGCAACAAATTCGGTTGCTATCACGAATCTGTTTTCTCTGTGTATAGTCCAGAATAAATCGCTATTGAAAATCAGTTTCAAAAACACTTATTTCGGCAGATTTTTCAAATATTATTTAACAGTTCCGCAGGTCTTTCGTTGAGGGCTGGCCGCTTCATTTAATAAGTTTGAATATAACATTATTTTATTATTATTTTCTGTTAATTATTTCTTGTTAATTTTTCTTTATTTTCATGAAAATAATTTGTAGTTTTAAGAATATTTCGTATTTTAATTATAACCCAAACTCAAGTCATTTAGTTTTATTTTTTTTGTTTGTAAAGCCAAATGTCAATGCCAAGGTTAATGTAATTAAAATCGTAGCTTAGTTAAACAAATAATAAAACAAATTGCAAACAAAAACCTAAATGAAAGAATTTGTATTTAAATTTAATTATACAAGAGACAAAACAACAAGATATGTATGTACAAAGAAAAACTATAAAAAATAATAAAAATCATTTACAAAACAATAGACTCATTGTAGAGCATTTAAAAGCATATAAAAAAGTTTTTGATTTTATTTTAGATTTTTAAATTTCTTTTTAATGGCTCATTAACAAATGGCAATTGTGTTTAATGGAAGAATATAGAAAATACAAAGAATTAATAGTTTAAAAAAATAAATTTCAATATTTCAACAAATATTGAAGTACAGACTTCTTAGAGAATGAAATTTTAAGTACTTCAAAAGTATAAAAAAGAACCTAGTTTGCTATACATAATTCTATTAGTAAATTGAATAAATTAAAAAATGATAAGCAATTCTTATTTTCTAGTTTTGTCCATTAGATAGATAATTCATGAAACTACTAGAAGATGGCCAGTGTATATAACAGAAAATTGCAGTAACATTCAACTGAATTACCAGTACATTATAAAATGTTTGTTTTAAAAGAAAGTGACCATTTAAATTGTTGTGTAAATTTTAATAAATAAACAGTTGTTACAATTTTAAACTACTAAACTGCTTTAATTTGCAATAAAAATAATACAATTTTTTTAAAGCAAATAAACCACCATTTTTAAAAGGTAAAAACGTAACAATACTTTAAATTCTCAATAATTATTTTTAAATTTCTTTAAGTTAAAAGAA
This sequence comes from Calliphora vicina, assembly GCF_958450345.1. NCBI lineage: Eukaryota > Metazoa > Arthropoda > Insecta > Diptera > Calliphoridae > Calliphora > Calliphora vicina. Next base: position 13,575,183 of record NC_088781.1, on the reverse strand, counting down.
TACATTCCTTTAATTCTATCTATATCCCATTAAATGGAATAAATTCATAGACTTTATGTTCAAAATAATACCGGTTTTTATGAAAAGATATTTTTTCTTCTAAAAAAAAACAACATCAGACAAATTTAAATTAAGAGAGATTATCATGTAATTACAGTAACTCAGGCATGACATGTCAATCTAAATTTATATAAACAAAAAATAAAAGAAACAACAACAACAATAAAATTAAACTGAGCTGTCTTTATAAACAATTTGTATCATATTTCTTTTCTTTTAATTTTTTTCTTCTCTGAGTCCCCTTAGCCAGCACAGGGTTAAGGCGTGTGGTGTGAGTAGGGTTGCCAGCCTGGCTGGACTTGGCTGGATTGTCCAGCTTTTTTGATGCCTGTCCAGTTTCAAGCTAAAATTTTATTTGTCCAGCTAAATAGAAATTTTCGACAATAATATCTATATTATTTATAAAAAAGTGTATGTATTTTTTTAAGAAAGGAAAAAATAAATGCCAAAATGTCGATATAATGACCGTACTTATAAATAGCCAAAGTTAACAGCATTTTAAAAAAATTTCGCCTAATGAACAAAAAACTTTTAAGACTGAAGTAGAAGACTTTTCAAAAACAGCGGTCAGCTATTTAGAAAATCGTTTTTTTAAAAAATAGCATTTTTAAAATTAAAATAAAAACATATTTTCATGGGTAGATTTACAAAAACTTCCGCAAAACCTTCAAATATCTGAAGAAATAGATAACGATAAACTTAACATATATCGATTACTGCAGCCTTCGCGAAGTTTATAAACAAATACCAAGAGATTTGTCAAATGATATGATCCTATTTTATTACCAAAGGTGAAAGGAATGAATTCAAGAATTTAAGAAAAGTTATATGTTTCGTATTTTCAGTACCAGTAAGCAAAGCTTTTTGTGAAAGAGTTTTTACTGTTTTAACCCTCCGACGGTTGAGGAGAAGTTGCCCTTATACGAAGTACAAGGTCCACAGCGACCCTGTACTTCTATTATATAAAAACGCATTTTTTTGTTTTGATTTTTTATTATTTACTAATTATACGAAAAAGTTTTTGACACAATTTGTAATGTACTCAACAAAACCTATAACCCACGCTTTGTAGTTTTCCATGTTTCCATGTACCGTGTAATACAAATATATGTTGATTACAATAGATAAAAATATATTTTAATAAAAATTATTTACACAAATCAAAATTAACATTTTCTCAGTAATTTTTTTAATATCCAGTTTTTTTTTGATTTGTCCAGCTTTTTATACCCCAATGTCCAGCTTTTTGCAAATCTGAATCTGGCAACCCTAGGTGTGAGTGTGACGATCATGCCAGCGAATGAGTGAGTGACTGAGTATGTTGTTGATTGTCATCATAATATGAAACAATAAAATAAAATTAAACAAAACCAAACAGCCACAGCAAAAAAAAAAATAAATAAAAATTGTTTATACGACCTGTTGATTAAACGTGTAGGAATTTCAAGATCATTAAAACATGTTGAATTATTTGCTAAAATAGTTTAATGAAAAATAAAAATTTCAAATAATAATAACACATATAATAAATACGAACTGAGTAACTGAAAAATTATGACGAAAAGGTCAAGGGTATATTTACGTAGTACAACAACTTACATGATATGATGCATTTTATATGCAAAAACGTACGTAGTACGAGTAATTGGAATAAATAATGAATGAATGAAAACGTATTTCGTTTTGTTTTTTTTTTTTTTTTGTTTCAAGATTGACGTAAATTTTTATGATAAATTTATTTTAAAGCATTGCTATAAATTATAACACATTAGTGTTTGTAAAAAGTAGGTGAGGTTAATAAATCACCTGTTCTGTAATATTGATTTCTATAATCATTCTGTACGTGCACGCAGAGAAAAAATATGATGGTACATGTTTACTGTAACTATTTCAACATTATTACAAGTTTTTTTTAACAATATTCTGGTCATTGTAATTAACTATATGATTGCGGTAACCATAATATGTTAAAGTTATGATTCACATGATTTTAGCAATCATATATGTGATTGTAGTAAATAAGTATGTGTTTGAGTTTTATTAATATTTGCTTAGTGCCTCTGAAGCACACCGAAGCTTATGGTGAATGTGTTTCATCATTTTCAACCTGCGGTTCATAAGTGGTGATTTTAAAGGGAAGACAAGGATAGCCCAGGCCATCTAATAAAGTTTGAAGACCAAGAATTACTCCATGAAGATTGTTGTAAAACTCAGCAAGAACTTGCAAAATCATTGGCAGCTACTCAAGCAGCAATTTCAAAATGTTTGTGAGCAGCAGGATTCATCCAAGGGAATTGGTTACCATACGAATTGAAGCCGAGAGACCTTAAAAGGCGATTTTGCAATACTTACTTGCGAAAATGAATCCACTACGTTTACCCGAAGCGTAAGAGGTCATATGTGAAGCTCGGCCAGCCAACCGAATCGACACCAAAGCCAAAAATCCATGGTGCTGAAGGTAATTCTCAGTATTTGGTGGGAGCAAACGGGTCCTATCTATAATGAGCTGCTGAAATCTGACCATACCATCACAGGGAACCTGTACCGAACGCAACTAATTTCTTTGAAGCGAGCATCGCTCAGAATATGCGGCCAGACATGACACCGTAATATTCCATCATGACAACGCTCGGCCACATGTTGCAATACCTGTTAAAACGTATTTAGAATGAAGTGGTTGGGAAGTTTTGCCTCAGCCGCTTTATAGTTCAGACCGTGCCCCGTCCGACTACTATTTGTTTCGAACGATGTAGAACGGCCTCTCTGGGATACGCTTCACTTTGGCTTGATTCGTTCTTGGCCTCAAAAGATGAGCAGTTCTTTTGGTTTGAAATCCATATGTTGCCATAGAGATGGGAAAATATCATTGCTAACAATGGCCAATACTTTTAATAAATTTATATTGTAGAAATGATTCGAAATTAAAGCATTTTTAAGTCATACACCCATACCCCATATTCATAAAATAATCTTAAATTTAAACAATGTTTTAAAGCTAAATTTCCATACAAAATTTGATTTTAAGATCATAACTTTTGAACAAAATGAAAAAAATTAAAAAGCGTATGATAGACAATTGATCAGCCTATGAAATGAGTACTTATGGGTTAGCAAATTTGAAATTTTTAAATTTAAAGATTAAAAAAAATTTTTTAGTTGGTTTTTTCACGTTCATATTCATTTTTGGAAACATGTCTTTTTTCAAAATTTTACATTCAGCAAAAAATGCGGCAAAAACGGGCAGCTGGAAATGTTTACATTAGGTAAAGGAATAATCAAAGAACTTATTTTGAAAATATGGTAAATATAGAAATTGATAGTTTTTTTATTTTCCTTCAAAGTTGAGAAATATTGAAAAAATGGATTGTTGGTAAATATCGATTTACCTGCACAAATATAAATCAAACAGTACAATTTGTGTTTATTATTTTCTTAATAAATATATCTATCAATAGAATCAAACACAATGACTATCCGTTATATAATTTTCAATATATTGTATCTGAAAGCGGACCAAATTACCTAAAAATGGTCTGTTTTTTTTTTTGAAAACTGAAAATCAGTCGACTTTGAAGTACTATATCTTCTGAACCAAAAATCTGATTGTAAAAGAGTAGCATATTTGAAATCGTTGGACAATTTACTGCAGAAGAGGTTTATTGGTTTTTTTTTTTAAATTAATTTTTTTTTATGAATACGGGGAATAATATTTAATTAAAAATCCATAAAATATATTTGTAAAAAAATTAAATATTTTCCAGATAAATTTTAAGTTCTCTTATTACTTTTTATCATCCATATTATATATATAAAAAATATAAAATAAACGTATTATACATCAATGAAAAGGTGATTGTTTCTTCTTCAAAAATATATAAAAATGTTATTTATTTACAAATTCATAGAATGTATTTGCAAAAAAAGTTAAAAAAAATCGAGTTAAATTTCAAGTTTTATTATTATTTTTATCATTCCATTATATATAAAAAAACTATAAAACAAACGTTTTATATATCAAGGAAAAGCTAATGGTTTCTTCTAATCAAAAATATATGTATAAAAAAAGTTATTTCATTAAAAAATCAATTCAGACATTTCCAGAATATCCCATTCTGCGCCATTTAGTTTAATAAACAAACTTGCATTTTAAAATTCTTTATTTAGCATAGAATTTATATATTTACTACCTCTAAAGTGTCACTAATTTTTATGAATTTATTTTTCTTTGTAATAAAATTGTAAAAAATTATAAAAAAAATATATATATAAAATTGCTGAACTGGTATTTATGGTTTCAGTTATTTTTTTATGGTGGGTTTTATAAGGTAATTTTTTTTCTTTGCTGTCATAAGTTATTCACTCTAATTTGGCACACATTTTTTTTCTTTATTTATTGTTTTCAATTTAATTATCACACTTTGTACTTTGTAAATTTATCAAAGGCCCCAGCACAAGTAAAATAATTATTTTCTATTGTGTAAAAAAAAAAAAAACTGCAAAAACTTAAATATGCATTATTTTGTTTTATGTCACACAAATTGTCACCTTTATGGGTTTTATTTAAACAATTAACAAGTAAATAAATAATTTTAAATGACATACATTCAAGTGGTGCTTTGTTAAATGCTGCTGATATAACTTTAGTCATTTATTGAATTTAAATTTTGTAGTTTTTTTTCAGTGGGCGAGTGTTTGAAGTTCTATTGCTGTTTTGCAAAATATGTTCGAAGTTTAATTTGTTTTTAATAAATATTTGATTTATTTGTTGTTCTATTAAACATTTTTCTGTGGTTTATTAATGCAAACCAAACACATAACTACATTTTTGCCCCACCCTCTCTCACTATTAAATTGGAAAAAAAAAATAAAGTCAGCTATTTAAAATAGAAATAAGTTTTAATCAATTCCAAATAACTGTCATAAATATTTAAACAGTTTTAGTTTCATTTAAGAATTCTCAAGAATTTTATAAAGAAATAATTTACATGTTTAGCAAAATATAACAATAAACTGAATTTAAAAATAAAACTTGCAGAATCATTATATTTTCCATTTAAAAGGACTTATATTTTATTAAGACTGTTCTCAGTTTTATGTATTTATTGTATTTTGTAATGGATAATTTAAAGAACTGAAAAACGTAGCGATCTACAAAATACATTACACTCTTTAAGGTGTGGATCCAGGGCCGAATTTTTTTTTATAAAAAAGGAAAAAAAATATAAATAAATGTTCATTTATTTAAACAAGCACCAACTTCCCCAAATGTTTGAGATGGATCCGCGCCTGAAATTGTGTCTTCTTTCAAAAAATATGTTAAAAATTTAAATATCTTGTAATGCATAAATTACTTATGTTAAAAGAAGATACAAAGAGAACAATTTTACACCGATATGTTATGTTAACGTGCTTTAATTTGTTATATATCTATATATATAAAAATGGTCCATGTATGTAATGTCATCACCTGAGAACGGCTGGAGCGAAATTTTCAGGAGATGGTTTGTAAAGAAAAAGAAAATTAAAAAATTCCTGCTAAAACCGGCTTTTTGAGTAAAGTCAACTGTAATAAAAAAAACACCCTAAAGTATGCAGTACAAATTTAGATATTTTATTTGCAAATAAATAAGAACAGGCAGGTGTATATGGGTTGGAGAAACTTGAAGAACTAACATTAGTAACATCAACTAGTTATATATAAAATATACACATTATATATCGTTAACAAAGAAATTGTGTCTTCTTTTTATAAATGTATTGGGTGTATGACTTAAAATGCGGAATATTTTTTTTAAATTTTTAGCTTTTATTTTGCAACATTTGTACAATATAAATTTATTCAAAGTATTGACCAATAGCAGTCGAACGGGGCACGGTCTAGCGGGTAAAGCAAAACTTCCGAATCACATCTCTCTAAATAGTTTTTAACAGGCATTGCTTAATGTGTTCCAAGTTCCAAGTCTGGCCGCTTCAAACGAATCAGATGCGTTCGGTACAGTTTATCTGTGATGGTCTGGTCAGATTTTAGAAGCTCATAATAGATAGAACCCTCTTGCTCTCACCAAATACAGAAAATTACCTTAGCGCCATGGATATTTGACTTTGGTGGGCTTCTCTTACGCTTCGGATTAACGTAATACATCCATTCTTCATCGCAAGTAATGATTCGTTGCGCGAAATCCTCATTCAATGTCTCTCGGCTTCAATTCGTATGCTACAAAATTTCCCTGCTTTTGGATGAATTCGGCTGCTCGCAAATGTTTTGAAATTGCTGCTTGAGTACCTCGCAATGATTTTGTTGGGTTTGACAACAATCTTTTTCTCCAATTCTTGGTCTTCAAACTTGTTTGGCTAACCTGGACTAAAGAAGTAAAGCAAAACTTCCCGCATATGACGCTTTGTTGATACAAAATTCGACATTTTCAAAGCAAAAACTATAATGTTCAATAACTAAGTGAGAATAAATGACATCTATTGTAAATCTCGCATTTTTAAGTCATACCCCCACATGTGAAATTCATCATCGTGACAAGGGTATATATAAGTTTGTCATTCCGTTTGTAATTTCTACATTTTTCATTTCCGACCCTATAAAGTATATATATTCTGGATCCTTATAGATAGCGGAGTCGATTAAGCCATGTACGTCTGTCCGTCTGTTGAAATCGATTTTCTGAAGACCCCTGATATCTTCGGGATCCAAATCTTCAATAATTCTGTCAGACATGCTTTCGAGAAGTTTGCTATTTAAAATCAGCAAAATCAGTCCACAAATGGCTGAGATATGAGGAAAAAACTAGGACAACCTCGATTTTTGACCTATATCTGGATTACTGAGTCATTAACATAGACAATATGGATATCTAATAATAGATATTTCAAAGACCTTTGCACCGACGTATATAAGATCATAAGTTGGACCTACAATGGGTCAAAATCGGAAAAAAAATTTTAACCCGAATTTTTTTTCACCAAAAAAAATTAAAAAACCAAAATTTTTTTTTCAAAATTTTAAAAAAAAAAATTCTAAATTTATAAAAAATTAAAATTTAAAAAAACAATTCGAAAAATTTTTTTTTCCAAAAAATGAAAAAACCTGCAAAAAAATTTTTGTTCACCTAAAAATATTTAAAATTTATATTTTGAAGTATAATTTGGTGAAGGGTATATAAGATTTGGCACAGCCGAATATAGCTCTCTTACTTGTTTTTATATAGCTTTGAAAAGCAAACACAATTTCCTTTAAAATGATATATAATAATTGTATTTTTCTTTTTAGGGGAGTGGCAATTTATGAAATTGTAGGTTTTGTTGAGTTTAGGGGATTTTTTTAAGCTGTAACTTTGGAATAATGTTGTTTAATATTTTATCGTAATAAATTATGAAATTTACAGAGTTTTTCTATCAAAATTTTCCTAAAAATGTTGTATGACTCAATATTTGATATTTCTGCCTAAAAATAGTTTATGACTCTCTTTCTAAATTGAATAAGGTCTTCATTTTCTTTATTTATTATCAGATTTTGGATTGTTTGTCAATATTATAAGATCATCAGCTATTTATCATTAAACTGAAAACGATTTTTTCGATTAAGTAGCCAGTCAAGCGTAAAATCTATTTAGCAAATATATATTTTTTTTTTATAATTTTTATGTTAAATAATGTGAACATACCATGGCAATGGAATAAACATTTATTTTTATGGACAAAAAAAAAACACCAACAAATAAAAATAAATATAAAAAATACATACAATATACATAAGTACGAGTATTTTTTGTATTTACAAAAAAGATTATAAATTGCCAAGAATTTCATATAACTTTTTTTTATTCCATTATTTACTATTGTTAAAAAGAGCTCATGTGCGAAATGGCTATGAAAATAACAACAAAACACAAAATATTATTATATTTATTTATTTTGTCGTAGCTATTTTGGTATGTAAGGTAAGTATTGAATAAAAAAAACTTAAAATCATTGGGCGGTGGTGCAGTATAAGGCACACCTTACAAAACAACGACATCTACCCAAAACGGTATAACAAAAAAATAAAAAATAAAAAAAAAACAGCCAAAAGGTATGTTCAGTTCAGTTCAGAATATGTTGGACTGTATGTGACTATTAAACAAAATAAATTTTAAATAAATAAACAAATAAAAAACTTATTGGTTTACATACAAAACAAATCAGTACAAACATACAACAGAAAAAGTACGTACGTACGTACATTAACCATGTTTTGGTACGTAAATAAGTACGTATTTAGTTTTCAAAACATTGAATTCAAACATATTATTTTTTTGTTTTAGTACAACCCATGAATTTCATACAAAAAAAAAATAAAGGCAAAACACAAATTTTACACATATAATCATTCAAATAATATTAAGTTGGAGGAAAAAAAAACGTTTAACTTATAAAAAAAAAGAAAAATAACAGCTACATAGTTTTGAGCAGCTCAATGTTGGCCAGAAATGAAAAGGAGTTCAAACATTTTTGAAAGTATGTATAGAAGAATAAAGTTATAATTTGAGTCTTTTAAGACATTTTTAAATTATACAATTTATATAACCTACACCAGCACAGTGCACAGTAGAGCAGAATCGAAATTTTTTGGAAATAAATCTGGCATTTCTAAACGGCTGGTCCGATCGGTATAACATTTTACGTGGGCGTAGCCAAGGAGCATTCGAGTTTAAGTTATTAAAATGGGCCTTACAAATGCTCCAGGGGCCTCGATATGGGGGCTCAAATTAGGGTACCTTCGACATGTAAAATTTTTAAACGCGTGCCATTTTTTGTTTCCCCATCGGATTTTCCATAGGTCTTCAAAAAAACATGCTTGCGTGTGCTATTTATCTCTTCTAATTTTCGAGTTATAGGCATTTAAAAATTGAAATTTTAAAATTTGCCCATACCTTGGTCCTATTTTAAAATATAGGGCGTAATTTCGGACCGAATCGACTCAATTTTTTTTTTGTTAGTTAGAAAACTAAATTAGCAATAATATACAAAAGAGGTCAATATCTATTATGGATCAAAAAATAAACGATTTTCAATTTAAATATTCAAAAAATAGTTAATTTTTGCCTTAATTATTTTTTAATTAAAAACAAACTTTCTTTAAGAACATATAACAATTTTATGTTTATCTGAAAGATATCTTTACGGAGAACATTTTGATATAAATAACATGTCCTAGTCTTATATATAACGCTCCTATGCCCTTCGGAATTTGACCTATTTTTTATCAAAAATTCAACTTTGGGTCACATGTTCTAAAATCCCAAAGCTGGGATCAGAAAACAAAAAACAGGATTTAGTATGTTATTCGTAATTTAGTTGTCTAACTAAGAAAAAAATTCGATTCCATTCGGTCCAAAAAGACGACCCATATTTTTAAAAAAGCGGGCCAAGGTATGGCAAAATTTTAAAATTTTAATTTTGAAATGCCTATAACTCGGAAATTATAAGAGATAAATAGCAAACGCTATACCTAGCCGAGCGCTTTCCAAAAATATAAAAATCTTTGAAATCGGGTATTCAAAAGAATACGGTTTATTTAAGTTTAAGTTTTTACCATTTAAAACCACCGTTTTTAAAAGGTAAAAACTTAACAATATGTGATCGTGTTTTTGGTTGACACTATTTGCTTTCAGGTAACTGTGAACTTTAATATCCTGTATTTAATTGTTCCAACACGTTACATCCAACAAAATGTTTACACTCTTTCAAGCCCCTGCCATGCAACTTGGTATGTGTGCTGAGTATGAAAAACGCCAACTATTTCTTGAATTTTTTTCTTCTTATTTTCTGTTTTTAATAAAAAAAAAATAAAAAAAAACTGAAAAAAACACACATTCAACGACATGGTATGCATCTTAAATAAACGTGCGAACCAAAACTATTCATACTTGTTGTAATCAGCCACCGTACAAATAAATACAACACACAACCATCATGCCATTCCATACTTTAAATGTTGTGTAAAAATATGCGAAATGGCCTAAAATAAACTTGTATATAAAATATAAACTACAACAAACGAATAACTACAATAATATTTTATTATTATTTCTTTTTAGATTATTTCTAGAGATTTTAATAAGTGAAACAATCGATGTTTAATCAATCGACTGTTTAAAAAAGGTTTTTTTGGAGGGATTTGTTTTTAGAATAATATTAAAATTGATTTGAATATATAGATCTTCTTCACCTACGCCATATATAAGAACCATGAGGACATGCCTTTTCGGTATAGTTACTATCACTTTGAATCTACAATGAACCCATTTCGGGACAAAATTTTTCTATATTCATTTGTATTCTATATATTTTGAACATACGAACAATTCATATATATCTAATCGATTTAACGGTATTCATTTGTCCATGTGTTACATAAATTTTGTACCAACAAAGCGTCATATGCGGGAAGTTTTGCTTTAATTCTTTAATTTGACAAAAAGGTGCCGCTGAAGCACTGCGATTGCTCACCACAGCTTATGGTGAATGTGTTTCATCGGTTTCAACGAGCGAGATATGGTTTGTGCTGTTCAGAAGTGGTGATTTTGAAGCGGAAGACTAAGATCGCCCAGGCCAGCCAAAAAATATTGAATACCAAGCTCAGGAAGCATTAATCTATGAAAATTGTTGTCAAATTTAACATGCAAAATCGTTGGGAGCTACTCAGGTAGCATGTCCCAAATGATGTTTGAACGCTAAAAAAGAAAATCATTTTTGCACCGAATGAATCATTACATGCGATGAACAATGCATCCATTACGATAACCCGAAGCGCAAGAGATCGTATGTGAGGCCCGGCCAACCAGCCGAATCGACACCAAATCCACGGCGCTAAGGTAATGCTCTATTGTGAACTGCTAACCACACCATCACAGGGAACCCGTACCGAATGCAACTGATTCATTTGAAGCGAGCATTGGCCGAAAAACACCCAGAATATGCGGCCAGATATGTAACAGTATTATTCCATCATGACAATCCTCGGCCACATGTTGCAATACCTTTTAAAAAGTATATGGAATGATGTGGTTGGAAAGTTTTGCCTCAGCCGCTTTATAGTTCAGACCGTGCCCCGTCCTACTACTATTTGTTTCGATCGATGCACAACGCTCTCTCTGGGATACTGTATCCCATATTGGCTTGATTCGTTTTTGGCCTTAAAAGTTGAACAGTTCTTTTGGCTCGAAAGCCATAATGTTGGCAGAAAGGTTAAAAAAGTTCATAGCTAACAATGGCCAATACTTTAAATAAATTTATATTGTACAAATGTTTAAAAATAAAAGATAAACATTTGAAAAAATCCTGCATTTTTAAATCATAAACCCAATATGTAGTTAAAGGTAGTGTATAGCCAAGATATTAAGCTTTATTTTAAGGTATAATACTATACTGCATGCGCTCACATTCCAGAGATTTTCATTACGTTTGTAACACACCAAAATATTTCACGCATTTTGATGCATATTCTGGGTCCTCATAGGATTCTAAGACGATTTAGTTACGTCCCTCCGTCTGTCTGTTGAAAAGACGAAAGGGCCCAAACAAAAGGAGCTAGCTGGCTGTGAATAATGTTTTTTGGTATGGAAAATGGGCAATATTGGGTCAAGATTTCACCGAGCCCCCATACAATTGTCTCCCCGGAATACTGTTTGAGCTGTCATAAATATGTTGATTGAACGACAATCCAGACTCAATTTTACACAAAGTAGTTCAAACTACTCTGAAATTGTACAGTAAAGTATGGCGAAAATCGGGCAAAATTTATCCCTAGTCCCCATACAAGGTCCCCCTCAGAATTTAACATGAACATTCATAATTGTCTTATAATAATTAATTGGATATAAACAAGTCTTATATGAATCTAAGGGCCGTTTTCTCATTAGGTGATTATCTTTTTTCCCAACGAAAAACTGCAGATTAAAGAAATTTGGTTTTCTCAATGTCTCATTTGCTTCTATTCTGTCGCAAAGCTAACCCTTCCTCATCTGCCAATTATTTATTTATCGTACAGATGAATTCAATCAGCTGACTGCTGTTCATAGTTTGTATGTGTTTGTGTTTTTGTAAACGAAATTAAATAGATTTTATAAAAAAAAAAGTTTAATAGAGGAATTAACATTAATTTGATGGAGGATGAACACGAAGAACATGAGTTCCAAGTGAATGCTGAAAAATTTTATCATGTCAGGCCTAACTACCTGGCAGACATGGAGGATAATGAATATTTCAAAAGATTCCGGCTGTCGATGGCCACGTTAAACAGCTGATTTATGTAAACATGTTGTCAATTGAAGGCGGGGTTCCCAACTTTCACATCTATTTTGAGAGGTATTGCCAACTGAAAATAATCTTTTTTGTCGGTATATTGAGAAAAACAAAATTGTTAACGGACAGTTTATCGGCCTAATAAATTTATGTCGACATTTAGTAACAGGCAGTTTGTCGATACATTGAGAAAACGGGCCTAAATATGTTAACGTTTAATTCTAATTTTGAGAACTTTTTTTTTAAATCTAAAATTTTATTTAAAACAAATTGAAATTTTATTTGTACCCCCTACTTCTGAGTCAGTAACAAACTGTTGTTTTATTTATATTTAAAATTTCTTGTACAATATATTATTAATCAATCTATATAATTAAATTCATAAATTCCTTAACTTTTGTTTTATAAATGGCGTGTTACATGAAATACAAAAGAAATGTCATTGAATTTAATTTAATTATAAACACACTTTTTAAATTTAAAACAATATTTTTTCCAACTCATAACACATTTATCAATAATTAATCTATAAATAAAACTCTATGGGAAATTGCTGTGAATAAAACAGGCCTTATAATAATTATAAAAACACAACCAACAATGAATATATTGTAAACAATTTCTTCAAGAATTTATATATTAAATATTAACAAATTAAATGTCTGTTTCTTAATATAGAACGAATGATTTTATTCGCTTTTAAAGTGAATCTTTTGATTGTATTTCTAACTTAAATTCAAATATTTCTTTTAATTTTTGGTACTTAATTCCAGTAATAACTGTTTTATCTGCCTTAATAAATTAATTTTGAATTCTTAGACTTTCTATTATTTTTGATTTCAAATTCAACTTTTATTTTCTTTTTCTGTTATTTATTATACCCTTCACCTTCGTAAGAAGGGTATATATAAGTTTGTCATTCCGTTTGTAATTTCTACATTTTTCATTTCCGACCCTATAAAGTATATATATTCTGGATCCCTATAGATAGCGGAATCGATTAAGCCAAGACCCCAGATATTTTGACCTATGTATATCTGGATTACTAAGTCATTAATATAGACAATATGGATATCTTATGATATATATTTCAAAGACCTTTGCAATGACGTATATAAAACCATAGTAGGTTGGACCTATGGGTCAAAATCGGAAAAATATTTTTTAAGCCGATTTTATTTTTAACCAAAAGTTTTTTTTCGCTAAATATTAAAAAAAAAAATATTGAAAAAACAAAAAAAAAATCGAAAAATTTAAAAAAAAAAATATCGAAATTTTTTTTCCAAAAAATGAAAAAAAACAAAAAAAAAATAAATTTTGTTTACCTAAAAATATTTAAAATTATTATAATCTGGTGAAGGGTATATAAGCTTCGGTACAGCCGAATATAGAACTCTTACTTGTTTTTATTCTGTTTCTATCATTTATCTGTCTTCAGTTTTTGTGATAAGCTACTTTAAAACAAATTGTATTATAACTTATCTTTTAAATATTTTCATGATCGTTATAAACTAATTAAATAATTAAACTATTGTATTAATATTAGAGTAAAACAAAGCAAAAAAAAGAAAAAAACACTCACCTTACGCAGTGCTGAAATTAGCACTCGTTTGCATAAATTTATACAAACATGTTGATGATAAAATAAACATAATCCACAGAGCAAAAATTTAAAATTTAAAACAAAAAAAAAATCACTTACAAATACAGAATTTCGTTAAAAGTTTATAACAATTTTTCTCTTAGAGCAAACAAAAATTTATTTTAAAAATTTTTGTAATTTTTTAAATTGTAAACGAAAGTATTTCTAAAACTATTTTGGATTATTTTATGTTTTAACACTTTTATTACACTTTGCTGGATTGTAAAAAAAACACGCGCACTGCAAAGAGAGAAAGAGAGAAATATAAAGAAAATTAATGATTTTAAAGTGATTATGAACAATTAATAAAATTATATTCTAATTATAACAACATAATACTTAAAATAAAGATTATACATAAATAAGTGGGATAAATAAGGAAAGTAATCATAAGAATGGTAACATAAACCTTCATCAGTAAGGTCAGTATTCAATTGCGATCCTCATTTAAGAGATGTCCGTCTATCTGTATATAAGTTGAAATAGGTTTCCCAAAGCCCCCAAAAAACTTACAAAACCCACATATGGTATCATTATATGAGGAGCCGCAGAACAAAAGGTACTTTTTCGAATTTTTTTACAAATTGATTTTTTGGTATTTTTATAATATTTGGGTGAAATCTTCTAGAAAAAATCAATTTCCCAAAATTTTTAAATTTTCAAAAAAGTACCTTTTGTTCTGCGGCTCCTCATATCAATATAGTCTTGAGAATATTTGTATTGAAAATCAACAAAAACGGCTGAAATACAAGGGCGGGTCAATAACTTCGTGACTTTTTTAATTTCCCGGCTCTTAACTGAAAGGACATACAGCTTCTGTCAACATGCATCTGTCAGTTGACTCCTGTTAAAAATTTGAGCCAGCTGCGTCGTTTAGTTTGAGTTTGACAGCCATTGATAGCAGACTATCATCTCATGACTTGAGGAGAATATTGAAAAAAGTTAAATTCTTCTGCTCATTAAGCATTATTTTGTTGAGGACAACAACCTTGGTTTGAGAGATGATCTAAGCTTAATAAATACCATGGAAACTCTACACTATCAATTTCAATGGTAAGCAAGTGGTTTACAGAATTGCTATGTGACCGAGCAAGCACGGAAGATGCCGAGGTTACCACACCCGCAACAATTCGCGATCGGTGATTGAAAGTAAGAAAGATTGTGGAAGACATCTGAAATATCTCCATGGTTTCAATTTTGAATGATCACTTGGGTAT
Source organism: Calliphora vicina (assembly GCF_958450345.1). Classification (NCBI taxonomy): domain Eukaryota; kingdom Metazoa; phylum Arthropoda; class Insecta; order Diptera; family Calliphoridae; genus Calliphora; species Calliphora vicina. Next base: position 13,559,970 of record NC_088781.1, on the reverse strand, counting down.
CAGAAAGCTTCCCGCTAGATGGGTGTCTCGTTTGCTGACTATCGTGCGCACATTTGCAGTTTCTATGGCAAAAATCTATAAATTATGCTACGAATTCCTTACTCATCCATCTTATTGACCGGATTTAGCCCCAAGTGACTATTTCTTGATTCCTCAGCGGAAAGAGATTTGACTTGAATGATGAAATCATCTCACAAACAAATACCTGATTTTGATAACCTCGAAAAATCTTATTTTTTGGAAGGGATAACAAAAAAATGGGAGAAACGTTGGACAAAGGGCATAGAACGAATCAAGCCAATTTCGGGTACTCTGTTCCGTATCCCAGAGAGAGAACGTTCTGCATCGATCGAAACAAACAATAGTCGGACGAGGCACGGTCTGGACTATTAAGCGTGTGAGGCAAAAATTCCCAACCACTTCATTCTAAATACTTTTTAACATATATTGCTACATGTGTCCGAGTGTTGTCATGATGGCATATTACGGTTTCATGTCTGGCCATTTTAAGGCCAATGCTCGCTTCAAACGAAATAGTTGCATTCGGTACAGGTTGCCTATGATGATCTGGTCAGATTTCAGCAGCTTATAATAGATAAGACCCTTTTCCTCGCACCAAATACAGAGAATTACCTTAGCGCCATGGATATTGACTTTCGGTGTCGATTCGGCTGGTTGGCCGAGCTTCACATACGATCTCTTACGGTATACGGTTACGGGTTATCGTAATGGACCCATTTTTCATCGCAAGTAATGAATCGGTGAACAAAATGATTTTCTTTTATAGCGTTCCAGCAGCAATTCGGTCATGCAAAATCGTATTTCAAGGTCTCTCGACTTCAATTCGTATGGTACCCAATTGCCCTGCTTTTGGATGAATCCTGCTGCTCGGAAACGTAGTAGCTCTTAATGAGTTTGACTACAATCTTCATAGAGTATAATACCTGCAATTCTTGGTCTTCAAACATTTTTTAAGACAAGATTGTCATCCCTGTCAAAATCACCACTTCCGAACCGCACAAACCATCTCTAGCACGTTGAAACCGATGGAACACATTCACCATAAGCGTTGGTGAGCAATGAGTCTATTTCAGCGGCACTTTTTTCAAATTAAAGAAATAAAGCAAAACTTCCCGCATATGACGCTTTGTTCGAAATTTTTGAAGGAAAAAAACTTAGTTGTTTACACTATAATGTTCAATAACTAAGTGAGAATAAATGACAGATATGTATCCTTCAAAATGATATATAAGTTATTAAGAACAAAAACCGCTCTCCAAAGATACGCCATCTATTGTAAATCCCGCATTTTTAAGTCATATTCCCAATAGAATAACGGTATTTTCCATAACGATATTTTAGCGGTAACGGTATTTGAGCTGAAATAATATTTTAGGGGTAACGGTAGGCAAAACCATGTAAATAGTTACTGTGACTATAATATTGTTAAAAAAAAACTTCTAACAATATTGAAATGGTTACAGTAACCATGGAAAACTATATTTTTCTCTGCGTGTATACAGCCAAATTATGAATAAAAATTCCTCGGGAGTTTTTTCCTATTCATATTCAATGAGAAAAAATTCCCGGGAAAGAAACTCCCGGGGAATTTTTTATTCATAATTGGGCTTTATTTCGGTAACGGTAGTCGAGCAGAAAGGGTATTTAGGGCTAACAGTGCTTCAAATCGTAAAATATTCAATATAGTTCAGCCCTATTCAAGAAAATGTGACTGACAGTTTTGAAGCAATAAAAAAGCATGTATATATAAATTTAAACCTGACATTATTAATCCTTAATTAAATTCAGATTTCAAATTTATAAAAATCGAAAATGTTTTATGTGATTTCTTGAATAGGGCTGAAAAAATTAAATGAAATTCTTAAAATAAAATCTTTTAATAACAATCTTTAGTTTTCAATTACTTTATAATTATTTAATAAGACATTTAATTTCATCATTTACTTTATTTAGCACTTCAATGTTGTGTTTATTCTTAAATAAATTTTAATTGAGCTGTAAATATTTTTCTTGAAAAGCATGCGGTCTTTTTTTTGGTATTTTTTGATTTGTTGAAGCCAACAACTTGTTGATTTTGTTGTCAAAATTTATAAAATATTTAGTGCTGAATTGACGTTTTATTATTAGTTTTTGTTGTTGTATATTTCTTTTGCTTCTTTATAATTTCAATACGTTTAGTGAGTGAGTGGTCATTGGTGGTTGTATTAGTTTTATAGGGGAACCATCATCATTTATTGAAAAAAATTGTATACATTTATAATTCATTTTATATTTTCAATATATTCTTTAGCCGATGGTTTTTGTATTTAAAATAAAATAATAATTTTATGAAAACAAACAAATATAGAGGCCATAAACAAAAAAAAAAAAATCATGGTTATTTCACATGAATACACTCATGGTGTCTCTCTTATTAGAAAGAATGAATCAGAGTAGGAAAATTCATTGAAGTAAATTTTATTATTTAAAAGTTTTTAAGCTGGAAAAGGTACTAAGGGTATACTATGGTACTAAGTATCGAATAGGAGTTGTGTGCTATTCTTGAATATTAAACATTTAAATAATAGTATCTACTCAAAATAATTCTGATCACCTAGGTTTTTGACAACTGAGTTAGGTCTTTGACACGAGAGTTTCCAATCTATGTATATGTATTTATGGTTTTTACTAATTGTCAATTTAACATCAAATCCGAATTTTGTTTTATACAGCTACCAAAAATTTGGCATGAGCTGCAAGTGGGGTTTTCTTTAATGTCAAAAGTACTTAATTTTCCAACCCCGCCATAAATTGAAAAATTTAATGACGTTTTATTTATACATATGAGTGTTTAAAACGCATATTTTTATAATTAACTCATATTTTTCTTTCACAGTGTGTTTACAATTCTCTAAAGAGCAAAGAGTATATTTTAACTAAAGAGTGGCAATAAAATGGTTGAATTGTGGGGGGGGGTTGAGTAGGAGAGAGCAAAACAAAACCAAAATATTTTGTTTTGTTAGCTAGATTTTAATATTAAACAATTTTTAAGAGCTTTATCTATTTTAAATGTTTATTTTTATTTTTTTTTTAGAGAGAAATTTTTGTTTTGTTTTTATTATTGTAGTTGACCTTTCTAAAATAGAATACAAAGTGTTTTTTGTTTAATTTTCAATACCCTTCGCTATGGGTGGATGACTTTTGTAATATTATTATTATTTTTATTTATTTATCTGCCACCCCCTTCTTGTCTTGTTATTTTGGTCCAATATAGAGATGCAATGAGAAAGTTTAAATTCCATAAAATTTGTATTACTAATAATGGCCTACTATTTAAAGATTATTAAAGTTTAACCCTCATTTTATCAATCTCTGATTATTTTTTATCGTGACGATAAATTGACAGTTCTTTATCGTTACGAAAAACGATAACCATATATTGAGAAAATGGGGTTAACTATTTTAAATATCTAAAATCGAAAAACTTTAGTTATGGCAATTATTTCAAAAAATTCTTATAAAACAATAAAAATTATAAGATGAAATTTAAATAATAGAAGTGGTTGGTTGTATTCGCCAAATTTCCCATCTTTCCCATGTATTTAACATTCGTAAACTTCTTTTAATTAAATTTAAGTTAACTTTACACTATCTTGGTTTTCAGCTGACATAAGCAACATATACAGTTTATCTGATCATCAACAAATCATTCAAAAAACCTTCCTAAATGTTAGGTTAAGATGAAGCTAATAAATTAGAAAGTGTTTGAACAATCTTTAAACTTTAAAACAGTTTTTAATATGTAACTCATCCAAAAACTCGGATAGTTTAAAGCAGTATATTCCGATCTAATTTTAAATTTCCTTAAAATATGAAAAAAATTCTTAATATTAAATTAAGGAATATTGATTGAAACAGAGATTTTTAGATACAAAACTATGTTATTTTTCAACATAGTCTCCTTTTGAGCTCTGTGCCCTTGTCCAACAAGTTTCTCCAATTTTTTTATTCCTTCTATCAAAATGTGTAAGGAATCAAATCCTTTCCGCCCACACATTTCTTCAGATTTGGAAACCAGAAATAGCCACTCGGGCATATATCTGGAAAATATGAAAACTTCACATGTGTGTACCCTTTTGTGCATCTGATTGTGAGCAAACGGGGCAGCCATCTTGCTTTAAGCTTTCTCATAACCAAGTGATCAATATGCAATGCAATATTGAAACCACTGGCTTCCACAATCTCTCGCACTTTCAATCTCAGATCGGTCATTTCGGTTATTTTTTTTAATTATTTCGGGTGTAAAGACCTCAATTGGTCCAGAATGTTCGACTATTTAAAGTCTGGAAAATCGCCCCACAAATGGCTTAGATATAAACAAAAAAACGCCACCTATTTTTTCGGTCATTTGTGAATCGATTTGGATAATATTTTTTAATGTAAAATATTTGTTTTTAATCCCTACATTTTGTTTAAAAACTGTTTGTTTAAATCTTTGCAAATTTATGGTACAATTGGATATGGATATTGCTTAATAAACAATTAATAATGATGTTCATGGTAAATAAAAAAATTATTGTGCAATTTCACAGATTTGCAAAATATTTAAAAAAGCATATGATAGATAATTGATCAGCCTATGAAATGAGTGTTTGAAAATGATTCTACGCCTTTCAGGTGCCTTCTTATGGGTTAGCAAAGTTGATATTTGTGGAAAAATCAATTTTATGGGAAGTAAAATAAAATATTTTTATCGATTTACCTGGACAAATAAATACAAAGCAAACAGTACAATTTTTGTTTATTCTTTTCTTAATAAATATATCTATCAAAAGAATCAAAAATAATGACGATCAGTTACATAGTTTTCGATATATTGTATCTGAAAGCGGACCAAATGACCTAAAAATTTTCTGTTTTTTTGAAAACTGAAATTCAGTCAACTTTGAAGGGCTATATCTTCTTAACCAAAAATCTGATTGTAATAAGAGTAGCATTTTTGAAATCGTTGGACAATTTACTGTAAAATAGGTTTATTCAATATTTTTTAGGGCCACATGAAATTTTGATTTTTGCAACCTCACTTGTTCGCCACTGTGTGGCGGCTCAAATTCTTTGATTGTAGAACATCGAATTAATTTAATCGTTTATTTAAAAAAACAGTCAAGCAACGAAAAATCTAAAATTGAGTTATGCATGGTTTAATGCTAAAAAAAATACTTCCCCCCCATTATGATGAAGCAAAGCCGAGAAATCCGTTTTGTAAAAGTAATTTTTAGGTAGCTAGGAACTTTTCTGTAATTTGCTCAAAATCAATATTTTGTTGCTTGACTGGTTTTTGAAATAAATATTTCAATTGAAGCGTAATTTATTAAAAACTAATTTCAGAATAAAAAAATTTACGTTTCAATCTATAAGTTTATTCCCAAAGAAATAATTTTTTAGCTTTAGATTCAAAATCATTTATATGTACATATAAAATTCGACTTATTTTAATTAATAATGAAATTCAATTATTTGTCAATTAAAATATCGCAATTGATCAACAAGAGAGTATTCCCTCAGTTGATTTCTTGCCAAAAGTGAAATTTTAAAAAATTTCTCCATAATCAATTTTTAAAATTATCAAAGGTTAAAACAAAATTTTCATTAAAAAAAATTTTATAAACTTTTGATAAATTTAAATTTTTTCATGAATATGGCCTTTGTATTTAATATTTGTTTTACTAATATAAGGAAAACATTATTCAAATCGATTTCGTGGAGGATTTGGGGGGGAAAATAAATTAAAATTTATTTTACATTTTTTTTAAATTTTTTTTTAGACTCATTAATTCATAATGAACGTATTTATGAAATGAAAAAGATATCTAATTAGATTTTAAGAACTGTTATAATTCTTTCGAAATATTGATATAAGTATAGTAATAATTTTAAAAAATATATAGGTTTAAACATTAGCTAAATTAAATAAATTAATTTTTGGCTCTACGGTACAGGTTTCATTCATTATTAATATTTATTAGGAATCATTCATTCAAACTTTATTTAAATTAGTCAGAATTGTGGATTTAGAATATTCTTAGAAAATATTCAATAAGTCTGCTTCAAGTTTTTATTAAATAAAATTTTAATATTTTTCTTCATGGTTTTTATAGCTTATGATATACATATATAATTTTGTAAGAAAACTTTATAATTTTTATACACAATTTTAATAATTCATAATTTTTGTTTTAAACTGGTTTTTATTTTAATTTTAGAAAATTTTGAACTTTTAATGCCAATTTGCCATTTGTCTAAATTACATTATTATATAGTAAATTTGATCTCAAGCCAAAATAAAATAATTTTAAAATTCATTTTCAATTGGGGGATTCAACCGGTCTATTAGGTCGTATTGTCATAATGTCGTAAAATATTTGTTTAGTTTAAACAAATTCTTGTTGTGCTTCTAAAAGTCTTATTAGTTTATAACTTTTTTGTTTGAAACCCAACAAAAATTTATTTAAACTAAAAAAATATTTTACGACATGACAATACGACCTAATAGGAGACAGTTTGAATTTTTTTTTTATAATTTTTAATTTCGAAAAGTTGACAATTTATTTTTAATATGTAAGCATTTTTACTGGAATTCAAGTTGAAAGCAAGTGTAATTCAAGCATTGAATTATAAACAAGTAAAGCAATTGGATTATTGTTTTATTACCAGAAAAAAGGAATCATAAATTCAAGCCATATGTTTTAAGTTTGAAAATATTATTCAAGTTTAAAAAATAATTTTATTTGCATTCAAGTCAAATTCCAACAAAATGTTCAAGTGCTTGAATTTTTGGGTTTTGGTGCTTATTGGGTAAGTAAATTTATTTTCAAATATTCTTCAGCTTTTATAAAAGTTCTTTTTAATTTGTTAATGCACTGGGAGTATTTAATTTTTGTAATAAATAATTAAAACATTAGTTTAGTTAGACACTTGGCAAATTGGAGTTTTTATTTAATTGTTTTATTTTATAATTTTGTCACTTATTGAGTTTTTTTAAATGTTGATTTTTAATGTCTTTTTTATATTTTCACTGTTATTTTAATTACATATTAATAAATATTTTTAATTTTTAAATATTTTTTTTAAATTGAATTCTATATTTTTAGTGTTATTTTGTTTGATATTTTAATAATCAATAAATGTTTGGCAAATTTTAAATCGCTTTAGTTTTAATTTTTTTTAACAATTTTTAAAATTTTTTTAAAAAGTTAAAATTTTTTATAAAATTTTCAAACTAGAAAATATTCAAATTTTTTTTTAAATTTTCTATGTATAATTTTTTAGAAAATTTTAAAAATTTTTATAAATTTTAAAATTTTTTTAAAAATTGTGCAATTTTGTAATAATTTGATTATAAAAAAGTTTCACTTTATTAATAAAAATTAATATTTGAAATTTTTTTTAAGTTTTATAGATTTGTTTGAATATTTATTGGCTCAAAAATAGGTATATACTGGTTGTAAATATTTTGCTTTTTCATACGTTCGAATATTTAAAATTATTACTGTTTATTTTATATGAAACATTTGATAATATTTTCCAGAAAAATTTAAAATTTCTTGATATAAAACCAATTAGTGTTCATTTTATAAACACCATTTAAGAAAAATTACAAACATTTCATATAAAGAATTTTATTGAACTCGATCCCAGTTATTTCAATAAAATATTATTGTTATTAATACATATATGGCTTTTTTAAAGCCAATTTATTTATTTGTTTATCAGGAATTTACTTTATTTGGCATTCTTTTAAAAAGTCGTTGGTTTTTTTGCTACTTGTGATCAGATTAAACACTTTTGTTTCAAATTTAATTACTGTTTTATCATGTTTTCAAACAATTTATTATAATTTAAACGGATTTTAAAATCTTTTTTATCTGAATTGTATAATTTTTGTTTATTTTTTAGCGGTTTTTTCTTGCAATTGTATCGAATATTTTTTTGTTTTTAAAATGCACTGAGAAAAATAGTAGTTTTTCAAACACTAATCAAAAAACAGAAAAAGAGTAATAGCAACAACACATGAAACCAGAGAGTGAGTATTGGGGTTCTTGTTGTTTTACTTTATCATTTCATTTGGTATGTATTTTTTTTTTCATACACTTTGTTCGTTTTACGGCAATAACCTGATGTGTTTCGTTTCATTTCGTTTTTTTTTTCTTTTCGTGTAGTTGTTGTTGCTGTGTATTTAACGTCGCCAAAGTTGTTGTTTTTATTGTTATTGTTGGGGAAAAGAATGCCATACATTTTGTTGTTGTCGTTTAATTTTTTTTTGTTGAGTTGTTGTTTTTGTTTTCTACTTTAAACATCACACTGTTGCTGTTGTTGTAGTGTATTATAAAAAAAAGATCTTGTTTTTGGTTTTAAAACACACACATACACTCCACACGATTCAACTCTCCAAGAGAGCCAGAAATTTATTTATCAAACATAATTGATTTGATATTTGTAGTGGTATTAAATATTTATTACAATTTAAGGGGAATCAAAATAAAATTTAAATAAAACTTTAATATTTTTTTTTCATAAACTTAACAAAAATAAATAAAATAGTAAAATTCTTTTTAATAAAACTAAATAAACACTTTTAATCACCTTTTTTGCAGTAAAATTTCAACGCGTTTTAGTCAAAAATCACTCTCGCATGTATTTCATAGAAAATTTGTTTAAAATAAATTTTTCTTTTTTTTCATAAATTCAATACATTTTTTCTATACTTTAGGCAAATTGTACGAGTAGCTTAAATATTGATGTGTTAAATTTAAAACAAAATTAAAGTAATTTCCACTTTTATTTAAAAATAATTCTTTTAATTCTATATAATTTTTTTCAATAAACTTTGAAAAAGTTTTTTTTATAAATTTTCTCTTTTTTTCTTTATTTGTAACAAACTAAAAAAATCTTTTCAAAAAAATTTATTTTTCAACCGCTTCGCTCAGCACCGTAAACTAAACTGAACTGAACTGCTTGGCACCAGCAACATTTGTTTTTTCCTCGCACACACAAAAATTCCATCAGAGATTCATTCCAACAATGTTGTTTTTTTTTGTGTTTTTATAAATATTTTTTTTCAGTATTTTACTTTGTACACTTTGCAATCTGTATCTGTGTATCTTAAAGATACTCGCGGGTTTTTTCAGTTGTTGTGGTGTGAGTAGAAATGTTGGGTTTTCTTTACATGTTGTTGGTCGCTGTCGTCGTTGTTGGACGTCGTCGTCGTCATCGTACCTGCTGCTATTAAAACAATTATGGTGTGTGCGGTTGTGTGTAAAAATGTAACCGTGAGTCTCTGTGTAACTATTTGTATATTGAGGTCTTTTTTCACTGATTTCTCGCTTTTTTTTTTACTTCTGTACTTCACTCTCTTTTAACTATAATTTAAATTTTTGTTATTTTTTAGTTTGTTTGTTTTGTTGTTATTCATTCCCTCTCTCTCCATATCATTCTCTTTCAAGATCGTTTTGAACAAAAATATTTGTGTTAAGTATTGCCAACTTGAAATGTGTACAAGTTCGTGTTTGTTTGTTTGTATGTTTTGGCCGCAAACAAAAATACAAAAAACAAGAAGTAATGAACAAAAAAATCTAATTGGCAAAGAATTTGAAGAACAATTTTATTTCTCCAAATCACCATAATTTCTTGCAAGGTCAGTTTATCATCTTTGGATACACAAATGTTTATTGTGGCATTGTACACTCTGTAAAAATTAAGGAAACCTACAAGAAGTGGTAAAAAAAATATTGAATAATGTTGCAAGGAGCAGAAAGAATGTGGGTGCTGTGATGGCGGGTTTAACACATTGAAAAGCTTAGGAATATAATGGTGAAACTAGCAATAAATATTCAATACATGTAAATCAATTTTTAACTGTAAAGAACATTATTTGAAATGCCGTTATATTTTTACCGATTAAGGGTTCGGAGTTCAAGCCGGCGAAGATCGAATTGGTACTTTTTACCTATAAGATCACGGAATTTAGACTACGGTTGGATGGTACCATTAGAATGAAGCCAAATACATTGCCGTAATTATGTACTGTAAGCTCTAGTAATTATGGAATTGTATGAAATACTTATATACCTTAGAAATAGATATGGAGTCTCAAACTTAATATTCAACACTAGATAAATACACCGGTATTAAGAACTCTTCTAACCTATGGTACTCTAGTCCGGTTGAGAGCGGAAGACACTAAAACATATACGGTACAGAGACTAACATGTCTTGCCATTACAGGTTCCATGCCACTCCTCATAAACATACAAACAAAGGGACAGAATTACCGCATTCGTAATCAATTAAAATTGATCGTAATATTGATATTTGAGATTATATCATTTGGTCTATATTATATATTGATTCCTATGGTTCCAAGTTGGAACAAAGGGCCGTAACGAAATTCCATCTTCCATCGGGATATGTCCTGTGCCATTAGTATAATCTCAGACCAAGTTTTTCCTGTTCTGCTAGTTTCGGATTCTAATTGCCTTCTACAAGTGTTAGCGGGTCTTCCTCTTCTTCTGCTGCCTTGAGGGTTCCAGTCAATTGCCATCTTTGATATATCATTATGAGGTCTTCTCAAAATATGGCCAACCCAGCTCCATTTCCTCCTTGCAATTTATATGCGGATTGGTGTTTCGTCTGCTATTTGCCAGAGGTCCCTGTTGGAAACTACGTTCGGCCAAAATATTCGCAAATTGTATGTCGCTTGCAGTACAGTTCCAGGACTAATATTCGTATAGCAGGGTGGAGCGAAAATTTGAGGAGAAAAGGCTAAGCTTAGTATTCATATGTATCTGTGATGACCTCCACACTATATGTGTGGAAATTACTGTTTTGACTTTCCTATGCGATATGCAATATCATCACGTGAGCCGCCTGTGGTGGATATGCTACTACCTAAGTAGCAGAACGATTGCACATCCTCGAGCTCTATGTTGTTGACCTTGAATTTAGAGAGATTAATTGCATTGATGCGTAGAAACTTAGTTTTGTCGAAGTTAATATGAAGGCCTACATCCGATGCCAGCTGATGTATCTGATCAAATTTGGCTGATATGTCGCTGAAGTTGTGTGCGAGCAGGCAAATATCATCAGCATAATCAAGATCTTCCAGTCGACCATTCATACCCCTATATTAAGTCTATATAATTTTGTTTATATAATTTCTCATTCAATCACGACAGCGGTAATTCCTCCCCAGAAGTGTCAAAGCTTAAAGTCTCTAAGAGTCTCAAAGAAAACCATGCTACAGAAAGTTGTGCAGGCCAATCATGGGACATCGGATGGATTATATAGTTGCTACACCGAACTTCGATAGGACTTTTAAGACCAGAATACCGATCTAAAGTGACTGGGCAGTAAAATCAGCCTTCTCAGGTGACACGATCCCGTCTATACTAATGGTTCAAAGACGGAAATCGACATTGGTTCGGAAATTTTCTCTAATAAACATGAACCCTTGGTTTTTGGATAATATGCATTTTTAGCGCATTTTTAAGCCAATCCATAGTAACTCAACAAGGTGTTGGTCTAGCAATTGAGATGACATATTGATTCTTTGTTAGAGTTGAAAGCCTTGACTGTGCAAAGACGAGTGACGAGACCTTAACGAGTTATTATGGGTTCCAGAAGATAAGGGCATCCGTGCGAATGAAATTGCTGATGAATATGCACCAAATAGATCTTCCTTGAACGAAACTTTTATAGACAAAGATATATTCAAATCCCCTTGTCTGTAGTATTGAATATAATTGATTAATGGGCATTAAAAGAAATGCAACTCACGTGATATATGATTACTACTTATAGAAAATCCTAACTTCTCTGGTCCTAGCTGGCATGGGAATAGTACAGGACTCTTTTAGCTCTTGCTATGAACTGGATTAGACTTCTAATAGGTCTGTCTGATTAGATATATAACACAATGTTTTAATTAACCATATAATAACTACTGCAGAAGATTAGGAGGAATCAGTTTAACACCTTCAATGTAACTATCCCGCTCTACAGTAGCAACTACTAAGCTATTTTGGTACAAGTCTTTTTTATGATCTGGACTTTATCAAAGGTTTGTCGTTGAAGGATCTAATCAAATGAGTAATATATTCGGGTTGGTTCTCATGGAGACCATAAGATTCACGATCAATGCTCAAAATTTTGTATCACAAGATCCACGATCATTGGTTAAAATTTTGTATCAGAAGATCCACGTCGTTGCTCAAAATTTTGTATAACAAGATCCTTGATCGTTGCTCAAAATTTTGTATCACAAGATCCACGATGGTTGGTTAAAATTTTGTATCTGAAGATCCACGATAGTTGTTTAAAATTATGTATCACAAAATCCAAAATTTTATATCGCAAGATCCACGATCGTATTGTATCACAAGTTCTACGATCATTGGTTAAAATTTTGAATCACAAGATCCACGATCGTGGAGACCATAATATTCACAAAGACAAAGGGTATTGCAATTGACCTAAAGGTAACCGAGTTTACTACTCACTAATTGGGAATGACCCATGAAACCCAACCTAGGATATTGAATAATTGAAGATCATTTATTCGATTGTTAGAGTGTACTTTGCAGGAGTTTCCTTTTTTCCACTCTTCATCAATTCATCTGACTTCAATCGCCGATCTAGTTGAAGTATCCAGCCTTTACATCTCTCAATGGCTTTATTCTGATATTAATATCATCGCATAATGCTGCTGCCTATTCCAAAACTTCTTCATTGACCTGTTCACATAATTAAGAGAATTTAGGATTAAACAAAGTCATTTTGTAGTGAAGTATTATTAAATAAGGCTTCAAGCAATGCGATCCATAAAATCCTGTTAGATGAAAGAACAAAAACATCAGGAGACGCCATTAAGGCCCTTCCAAGCCATTTCGCTTTGCTCGTCGTCTCTCACAAAGCACGCTTTTTCCCACCATTGACTAAAGAATGTATTCTCAAATAGTTCCTTACGACTTTTGGAATATCGCTCGCAACAGAGTAATGAATCGTTGTGAGTCCTGACAAGGCAAATTCAGATTAAACCCAAGATCAAACTCTTTCTATAGAGTATCTCCGCGGAATGCCAAAGAAAGGTTCAGGTCACTTCTATTGGCAAAACAATCGGCCCGTTCTCAATGTCAGATCATTATGCTCACCGATTTCATTCAAATAGAGGTGTGAAAGTTTGAAAAGAAATGTAAGAGATCAGCTTCCATTGGGATTAAATGATGATGGACATCAACTATTCTAAGGTCAGCTGCCCTCTCTCGAATCAACTATTTTTGGAATGTTATTCACAGTTTTATTTCTATTCGAGAGGGATAACCCCAAAAAAAAATAAGACGCCAGGTTCTAATATGAACAGAGCGGTATGTTATGGTGGCATTTCCATTGTAACTGGACATAGTTGCTCATAACAATTTCCAGATGAAGCAATGTGTTTCAGTCTCTACTTGCGAGTACTTGCGAGACTTTAGTTAATTACCAGAATCAATGTTAGAAATTTGTATATATCCAGACTATTGCATGGGTGGATTTTCTGTTGTCCGATCCAGGAGACTGCAATATTCCTAAGTGGATTGAGTTGCTACAGGAAAACTCTCATAACCACTAACACAAAATGAGTCTTATTTACGTATAAGACTCATTTTGCTCTTGATTGTTGCATTTGGTGTTCAGAAAATCCATAAGTGATTGTTAAGCTACAATGCAGATTGTAGACGGGGTCGGTCCATCATAGGAATTTCCTATTTCGAAATGCTGCTGATCGGACAGAATAGCTAACAGAGTTTGTAATCGCAACATGATAAGACATTAATTAACTACGATCGCAATAGATTGACTTCGTAAAATATTGTACTGACGACTTCGATCGAAGAAATCGGGTTTTCGAACTTCTTTAAAATTGCTAACAATTTCAAAATTATATTTTCACTAGGGATGCCTATCGAGAAGCTTAGGATTCGGGATTTTGAAAATTTAAATCCAGGGATACCGAGTTATTTCAGTATCCCGGAAAAATTCAGTCTTGTTTGGCATCTCCAATTTTCACTCAATTTCTCGAACTGTTTTCTTTAAAGAATTGTATAAAATTCATTAAAAAATACTATACAATTTTAAATTCCTTTATATCCACTTGAATATCATTTGATATCATACGAAGCCTCATTGTATTAAACACATGTCAATAAATTTGTCGAAATATTTGCACAAGAAATTCTTTTATGTTTTTTTTGACAAATCATATTCATAAAACATGAGACTATTGATACAGGTGTGGAAGAGTTAAACAATATAAACAAATAAACAATTAAAATGCGTATGAAAATATTTAAAACAAAAATACAAAACTACATTCCAATTTGCTAAAATATACTACTTATACAGCTGGTAGTAAAAGTATTTACCGGGAAACAACAAGGTCCGTGTGAAATTTCAATTATATTCCCAAACAGTTTAATGTAATACATACTAATTCATAAAAGCTCTTTTAATTTTTACTCCTTGATATCTCTCAAACATCCTTCTTTAACAAACTCCTGCTATAAATCATTTTAATTATTTCGCAAAAAGAAAAAAAACAGACAAATATTTAAAGATAAAATCCATTTTATTTTAGCTAAGAGACCATTTTTTATTAAAAACAAATATCAGCGATCTTATTCAATTAGAAATTAAAATTCAATGGTCATCGTTGTTCATTATTATTTTGTATGCTCTTTATCATTTAAAATTATATTGAAAGTTCTTAATCTTGTTTAAGTCACATAATCCACATTCCTTGGCGTAAATAACCATTGGCTGTCAATTCCAGCTATTAAACAACATGAATATGCAATCCATGTCCCAGCTCTCTAGCGTCATCACCATCATCATTATTATAATTATGATTAAAACCCAATTCAAAAAAATACTTTTCAAAATATCTTTTCTTCTAGATCGAAAAAAAAACAATCAAACGATATTTTATGAATTTATTTTCAAAATTGTTGAAAATTTTGTATTCAAATGGTAACAACTGTATGTGGGGTTGTTAAGCAAACAAATAAACCATCCAACCAAACCAACTGATCGACCAACCAAAAAAAAATCCGTCTCTGTCCAAAAAAATCAAGCAAAAAAAAAAAAGAGTCAGAATGATTTCTTCTGATTTTGATTCTTTTGTCGGCTTTAAGGCGACATACTAAGCGGTTTACTTTTGATGTGTGATAATAAAATAATTGCGATAAACTATCTATTCTTTTCTTTATACGAGTACAGTACATACGTAAAGGTCTTCTTTATATATTTTTTTTGCTTTCTTATTATTATTCCCCTGCATTATTTGGATTTTTTGTGCAAAAATACTAAACTATAATACACTTTTACATACTCACAAAAACAAATACTCAAAAAAGTTTAAATCAACCTAAAGAAAGACTTTTTCAAAAACAAAATTAAAAAAAAAGAAAAAAAAACACACACAGAAAACAAGGCTTAAGAACGTACCAAAAACAAACGCGATTCTTGGTGCAAAAACAAATGCAAAAAAAAAACGACAAAAATAAAACAAATAAAAATAATAAACTATCGTACGAAAAGAACTTACAAATAAATATTATAACAAGAGCATAGTTTAGGAGACAACGAGGGTACAATAACCAACCGAGAGTAGAACCAACAATCCAACCAACCTGTAAGCTGACAACATATTTTTCGAAGACACAAATTCACTAACAACGAAACGACAGTGGGACCATCTTTCATAACAACATTTTGTATTAAATGAGAATTATTTGTAGAATTATTTGTCAAAATCTTCTATCACCAGTTCCGCGATCGTTGTTTAAAATTGTATATCACAAGATCCTCGATCGTTGTTCAAAATTTTGTATCACAATATCCACGATCGTTGGTCAACATTTTCTATCCCAAGATCCACGATCGTTGGTTAAAATTTTGTATCACAAGATCCACGATGGTTGGTTAAAATTTTGTATCAGAAGATCCACGATAGTTGTTTAAAATTATGTATCACAAGATCCACAATTTTATATCGCAAGATCCACGATCGTATTGTATCACAAGATCTACGATCATTGGTTAAAATTTTGAATCACAAGATCCACGACGTTGCTGAAAATTTTGTATAACAAGATCCTCGATCGTTGTTAAAAATTTTGTATTACAAGATCCACGATCTTTGGTCAACATTTTGTATCCCAAAATCCACGATCGTTGGTTAAAATTTTGTATGACAAGATCCACGATCGTTGGTTAAAATTTTGTATTAGAAGATCCACGAGCGTTGTTCAAAATTATGTATCACAAGATCCAAAATTTTGTATCACAGTATCCACGATCGTTGGTTAAAATTTTGAATCACAAGATCCACGATCAATGGTCAAAATTTTGTAGCATAATATCAACGACGTTGGTTAAAATTTTGTATCACAAGATCAATGGCGTTTTTTAAAATTTTGAATCACAAGATCCACGATCATTGGTTAAAATTTTGTAACACAAGATCCACGATCGTTGTTCAAAATTATCAACGATCGTTAGTCAAAATTTTGTATCACAAGATCAACGACGTTGATTAAAATTTTGTAACACAAGATCCACGATCGTTGGTCAACATTTTGTATCCCAAGATCCACGATCGTTTGTTAAAATTTTGTATCACAAGATCCACGATCATTGGTCAGAATGTTGTATCACGATCGTTAGTAAAAATTGTGTAGCTCAAGCTCCACGATCGTTGGTCAACATTATTTATTAAAAGATTTGGGATTTTTTGTCTAAATTGTATGTCACAAGATCCAGGTTTGTTTGCCAAAATGTTGTGTCATAAGAACTAAAATTGTTGGTCAAATTTTGTATCACAAGATAAACGATCGTTAGTAAACATTTTGTATCACAAGATCCACGATCCTTGGTCAACATTTTGTATCAAAAGATCCACGATCGTTAGTCAAACTAGTTTGTTACAAGATTAACGATCGTTGGTCAAAATTGTAATCAAAAAATCAAAGATTGACTAGAGTTCGGAATCAAAAGAGCCACGAGTCTAGTATCAAAAGCGCCACGAGTATGGTATCAAACAAGACCACGAATCATCAAATTTGGTATCAAAGAGCTATGACTCTTAGTCCAAATTATCCTTGATTCTGTATATAGAGCTATGATTCTGTGACAATTTTGGTAATTAAGATTGTTTATACTAGAACAAATTAGTTATCAAATAATCCTTGATCCTGGATAAAAATATTCATTGATCCTTGATATAAAGATCCACGATATTGTGATACAAATGATCAAAAATTCGGAGAAAAATTTGGTAAAAATAGAGCTATAATTTAGGGTCAATATCTTAGTAGAAAAGATTCTCGATCCAAGATATAAACTTGATACAAAAATATGTATGATTCTGGAACAATATTTGGGTGTAAAGAACATCCTTTCTAATTATAAGAGCAAATATTCTGATATAATTATATCTGTGATTTAGTTTAGTTTAAAAAAATCCTCGATCCAGAATAAAAAGATCCATGATTTATTTATCAATAGATTCGCAATAGATTCACAAATATATTCTCGATCCCGTATAAAAGCAGATCCATGATTAAGGCTTCTCGCTTCTGCACAAATATTGGCAAAAATATACACGATACTGGGTAAAAACATCCAGGATTCTAGAAAGAACTTAGAGTAAAAGGATCCTCGATTCAGAATAAATAAACGTGGCATAAGAGATCCACGATTAAGGTATATCAAGATGATCGATCCTGAAGAAAACTAAACTTGGCTATTCGGAACGAAAACCTCCACGATTAAGAGGTCTTCGATCCAAGAAAAACGTTAACTATCCAATTCTGGTACTAAGATCTACTATTCAGGTGTAAAAAGATACACGATTCAGAGTAAAATTTACTAAAAATAAGTAGATCTGTGATACAGTTTAATTTAAAAATATCCTCAATCATGGATAAATAGATCAATATTATTTTAAAAAAATTATCTTCGATCCTGGATAAAAACACATCCATGATTAAGTGTCAATATTTTGTTATAAAAATATAAATAATTCTGAAAAAATCTTGGCAAAAATATCCAGAATTCTGAGTGAAAACTTTCAATATTCTAACAAACTTGGAGTAAAACGATCGATGTTCGAGGATAAAAAACGAGGCATAAAAAATCCACGATTCCCACTCAAATTTTTTATAAAAATATCATCTATCCTGGATAAATAACACTGGTGATTCTGGTTGAAAATATCCACGATTTTGGGCCAAACTTGGTTTGAAAAGAATATCTATCCAGGAAACAAACCTTGAAATAAAATATCAACGATTCCGGGTAAAAACGTCCACAAATTTGGAACAAACTTGGTAAAAGGGGATCCTCGATGCTGGTTAAAAAACTTAGCATAAATGATTCTCGACTCTAGACAAATACTTGCACAATTTTGGAACAAACTTGGCATAAACAGATTCTCAATATAATATAAAAACTTTGTTTGGTATTCGATCCTGGATAAAAACTATACAATATCCACGATTCCGGCAATGCTTTTGTGAAACGATATATATGTATCTCTAAAGTTCAAACATTGTTGTTATTGTTGGGCCCACTGTGCAAACAACTACATTGAGCGACGTTTAAATCAACAACGTTTGTGATAAAAACAGTAAGAACAAGCAGAGAACAAACACAATTGTACTACAAACTAAATGAGAATCCCAGTAGCACAAACATTGATCTACACAAACACACACTCACTCGTGTACACTAACATTCAGGGATGGCAAAGTTGATACGATCGTAGTTTTTTAATACAATTTCATATTAAAAAGTTCCATGCAAAGTTCCAAACAATGTTGATAACATGCTGTTATTAATATTGTTTATAAGTATGACAACATTAACTGTGAAGTAGCTCTAAAAGCTATAGGTGATCATTGTGGAAATATAATATTTGGATGTTTCTGGAAGTATATAGCAGATGGCGCTGTGTCCGTGCGTTGTAATATTGGAATATTACGGTTTCATGTCTGCTCGCATTTTCTGGGCGTTTTTCAGCTAATGCTCGCTTCATACGAATCAGTTGCGTTCTGTACATGTTCCCTGTGATTATCTGATCATATTTCAGCAGCTCATAATAGATAGGACCCTTTTAGTGCCACCAAATACAGAGCATTACCTTAGGGCTTCATGGATATTTGGCTTTCGTGTCGATTTGGCTGGTTGGCCGGACTTCCCATACGACCTCTTACGCTTCGGGTTATCCGGTGCAAAAATTATTTTCTTTTATAGCGTTCATCCATCAATTCTGACATGCAAAATCGTTTTTCAAGGTCTCTCAGCTTCAATGCATTTAGTTGCTTGCAAACAGTTTTGAAATTGCCAATGATTTTGCAAGCTATTGTTGAGTTTGACAACAATCTTCACGGAGTAATGCCTCCATTTCTTGGTCTTTAAACTATTTTGGCTGGCCTGGGCGATCATTTTTCTTCCGTTTCAAAATCACCACTTCTGAACCGATCTGAACAATCTCTCGCACGTTGAAGCCGATGGAACACATTCACAATAAGCTTCGGTGAGCAATCGTTGTGCTTCAGCGGCTCTTTTTTTAAATTAAAGAAATAAAGCAAAACTTCTCGCACATGAGTTGGCAAAACTACTATTGAAATATTATTTTTATACCGAAAATAGTTTTAATTTTCCATCCCTGCTAACATTCTATATTTTCAAATCTCCCCCCATAAAAGAGAGTAAGAGGGTATGCCTCAAATTCCATTTAGATTTTCCATCATTGTATGGGTGAAGCAGCAGCAGCAGGCAGGCAAGCAACAGTCGCAGCCACAGCCAACACAAAGCAGCAGCAACATTCATTCTATAGCGAAAAAATGAATGAGCAAAAAAAAT
The DNA here is from genome assembly GCF_958450345.1 of Calliphora vicina. Lineage (NCBI taxonomy): Eukaryota > Metazoa > Arthropoda > Insecta > Diptera > Calliphoridae > Calliphora > Calliphora vicina. The sequence continues at coordinate 13,540,008 of NC_088781.1, read as the reverse complement.
TGTAAGAAAAAAAACTAAACCAAAAGTTAAACAGCACAAGACAAGCAAGACACTACATAAAACCCTACTCTACTCCCATCCAATCATCCAGTGCGAGTTTCTATACTACAACTCTCCTCTAGCTACGGCGAGTACGATCTTCCATCTAACCATATAGAGCCGATTCAACGAATGAAGCAAATAAACGCGTTTTTTATTTCAATTTTTTTTTTCTTCTTCTTCTTTCGAACTGCTACGATATCGTCACTTGGGCGCATTCCACAGCATAATGTGAGCTTGATTTGCTGGATTCTTTTTAACGTTTGTGTTTTAGTTTTTTATTTATTTTTTTTTGTTCTTGATGTTTTTCGCAAAACTTTTGTACGTTTAATTCTAAGTTGGTTGTTTTTTTATAGCTGGCTGTTGGAATTGTATATTTTTCCTTCATATTTTTTTTGAGGTCTTTGCAGTTGCGCAGAGGCAGCAATCGTTGTATATTTACTCTAGTCTCTATTTAGAATGTATGGAGTTGGTTCGGGGCTTTCTAGGTTCAGTGCTGGCTTATGTAGTATGTGGCAAAAATCCAAGGAGGCTCGTTTGTCGTGGTCGTAGTCATTCGTAATCGTGGCTAAATATTTTTCTATACTTTTTTATCATTTCGTTGTACTTAGCAGTTTATAGCTGGTATTTTTTCTATGCGTTGTTTTTTTCTTAAGTTATTTTCATTTATTTTTTTTTGTTGTTGTTGTAACAAGAGGAGACTGGTTTTGTTTTATTTAAATTCACTGCTCAAAATTTCAATGTCTGTTTGCCTGGTCCAAGATTTAACTTAACAACAACTCAAGCTGCAGGCTGGCTGGTTGGCAGCAATAGCAGCAGCACATCGATCGACTGAAACTATTTGGTTTTCGTTGTATTAACAAAGTGTATAGAAGGAACATGGGGTTGCAGTTGTTGGTTGCTGCTCTATGGTATGTTTTCTATTAACCCATGAACATCGATAGCATTTTATGTTGTCGTTTATGTCTAGCCAGGTTTAACTTATATTTTAAAATACTTATATCAAGAAGAAATCATAATCATATCTAGATAGCCGAATGGACTATGTATGTCGTTATCGGAACATATCGGAATCATCTGTCTTCTGAAAAACTATAATTTGCCAACGAGCATGACTAGGACCGACTGTGCATGAGGTCGAATGGAAGTTTCTTCAAAATTGCATCATGTCAATCAATTAATGTACGCATTTTAGAGTCATAGCAGAACATCCGTCCTAACAGTTCCAACGATCACCAATATCCTTGGATATTCCATCAAATCTCGGAGTCCTCCAATGACGGCCCAATATTGTTGTGTTAAAATCATATCATCAATCTTCTCTAAGTCATAGAAAGATAGGACTGTAGACCACGACTTAGAAAATTAATATTTCTGCAATTCAGCGAAAATGGTGGATGTTTAATTTTAAATGAGATTTGATGCAATATCCAAAGAGAACTGATCTATGCAAATTTAACAAGCCTTTTCTTATAGAAATATCATAGTTTTCTCCGCCAACTTCTGATGTAGAGCCATTGGAAAAAACGACATATTACAGCTGATGCTGAAACACCTTCCAACTCCTACAAAGAAAACCAATTATAGAAAAATTATCGAAGAAATCCAACGAATAGTGAAAGTCAGAAAATCGATCACACTCGAGGCACTTCTTCTCCACAAGCAAAATGGAATTTTTAAGTTAGATCTTGTATGCCTAAATGTGATCTAGTGAAATAACGATACAAGTGATACATGACTAGTAAAATGGAAAGTCAGAGAAAATCTCACAGGCGGATATCAATATCCAGGCGGATATCCATAATTTCAACAAACTTGAAAATACCCGTGGTAATTCTTTTTCACAAGCAATATTGAATTAATTAGTTGGGTCTGAAAATATAATGAATAAGCTTTGTGTTCGTCAGGCAGTAGTATAGTTTTGGAACGTCTGATTAAAAAACCTCAAAGTTAAGCAAAGAGTTACTTGTCCAAAATTCTGTTCTGAAGGAAAAATGTTCAGTTGATGCAGCTGTCGATGAGTTAACCATCTTTAAACGAATGGGAGCAGGATCGTTCTGGATCAAAGATTGTGCTCAATTCGAAAATAAACTTAAGGTTAATAAAGCTGTTGCTGTTTTAACAATATATATTTGGTTAAGGCTTGACTAGTTCCAGAACTCTCATCGCAGATGCCGAAAAGAACTTGTCGTGGAAAACAATATTCTGGAACAATTAAAGTTGGGAGTGGAGTTTTGGAAGGTATGCTCAAACCCGCTCAGAGTTAAGTAAAGAGTTCCTTGACCAAAATTCTGTCCTGAAAGAAAAACATATGCAGCTATTGATGAGTTGACAATCTTTAGACGAGTGGGAGTAGGATCGTTCCGGATCAAAGATTGTCCTTAGCTGGAAAATAAACTTACGGTTAATAAAGCTGTCGCTGTATTGACAATATATCGCTGGTTGGAGTCTGAGTAGTTCCAGGGCGAACGCTCTGAACTTGAAGAACTTGTCGCGGCAAACAATATTCTCGAACAATTAAGGACAAGATGAATATTCGAAGAATAATTCGGCGTCTTTTTAGTCACATCTCTCCTCTTATCTGCCTTAAGATACAAAAATCCTTGTAAAATGGTTTTCACAACTGGCAGTTCCATCTATTTGCTAGTCTGAAATTGTGCTGGATGTAGTGGTATTGCTTAGAAAACCAGGAGCTAAATAGTGCTTATTGCAGTGGTATCGCTAAGAAACCACTGCTTCCAAGTTTTTGATAAGATCTAATCCTTTCAAAATTGCTGCTTAAAGGTGCCACAGAACCAATCTACCGCCAATCCAGTTTTGTCGTTACCAGCTAATCAAGATGAATATTCGAAGAATGATTCGTCGTCCTTCGAAGCACATCTCTCCTCTCATCAGCTTCAAGTTACAAAAATCATTGATTAGCTCACAAAAAAAGAAAAGAGCTTTCTCCAATAGTGAAGTATCCTTACCAAAGGGTTAAATAGTGCAACTCATTATGCAAAAGACGGCTAGTTTAAACGACAGACATATGAATTGGTCTGAGAAGTGCATATCACCAAAGTAACTGAAGCTAAGAAAACCTGGTGCTTTTAAGGCTTCCAAACTCCTAATAGTATATTCATTCAAATTCCTGTTTCAGATACTGACAAGGCGTCCCAGAACAAACCTACCGTCAAGCGAGTTTCTCCATTACCAGCTAATGCTAGATGAATATTCAAAGAATGATTTTGCTTCCTTCAAGTCACACCAATCCTCTCGTCAGCCTCAAGGTACACAAATCCTTCTAAAAATGTCTTAACAACAAGGAGTTCAGCACATGTGCTAGTTTATCGAGCTATTCATGAAAGAAGACCCGGTTGATTAGCTCACAAAACAGGAAAAGAGCTTTCTCCAATAGTGAAAAACCCTTACCAAAGTGTTAAATAATGTAACTTATTCTGCAGAAAATGCAAGGCTTAAACAAATAACACATGAAGCGGTGTGAGGAGCACACACCACCGAAGTATCTAAAGTAATGGCACCATCTCCTCAGGTAACTGAAAGCAGGATGTCATGGCTCTAAGTAGGGTCTTCTTAAAATTCTTAACCCAACATTCTTAGCCCAAAGTAATGGCACCATCTCCTCAGGTGACTGAACGCTGGATGTCATGGCTCTGAGTAGCGTCTTCTTAATATTCTGGACCAGTAATGGCACCATCTCCTCAGGTAACTGAAAGCTGGATGTCATGGCTCTAAGTAGGGTCTTCTTAAAATTCTTAGCCAAACACCCTAATATGAAAAGTTGACTGTTAAGTGACTTCTGACTAGTGGAAGTTTAGACCAACATGCTACTTTAAGTTCCATTGAGATCTATCGTTAAGATCCCTGCTCTACCTTTCGACCCAAAGGAGATTCTGGAGATATTATAGATCAGTAACCTACCACACAGGACTGGAAAGTAGAAAACGTTAATGAAGTTGTAGATGGCTACTGAAGGGCAACTGTCATATTGAATAGAACTGTGGGTTTTCGGTTTACATTTGGACTGTTATAGGCAATATTATGCCCAAAAAAACTATCTTAAAGCCTGGGATCTTAGTGATCTTAGTCGTCATTACTAAAAAACGGTCTGTTAAACATTTTCCTACTGAAACATACAACCAAAAGTATTCCCTAAAAGTGCTTTAAAATGGGTTAAACTGGCACCTCGTTTCTCCCATTGTCTTACTCAGTAACAATACGGCGGCAGCAGCGTTAAGCCAACAACAAGCCAATCACACAGGAATTCACGAAAGCACGAATTGAAACAGGCAAGCGAGCAGTTAGGCAGCCAGCCAGCCATCCAGCCAAACAACCAACTCAGGCAATCATACATAAACATTTCAGGAGCCTTTTGCCAGCATCTACTCTTGTGCCCCTCCTACACCCTCGCCTTCAGCAATGTTGTCAACGTTACTAGTTTCTCCCGTCTTCAAAACTCTCAAACGTACAAAACAAGAAGAAAAAAACTTAAGCATCTTAAAAACTTCAACTTTTTATAGGAACATCTTTAGTTGTTGCTACAAATGCAGCTGCTGCTGCTGCTGGTGCTGGTGATGTTGTTGTTATTGTTATTGGTGCTGTTCATATAATCGTTTATATTATTTTGGCATTCTTGAGGTCCCTTCTTGGCATCTTTATTTTTAAAAATGTTGCTCCTTTTAATGTTTTTTTTTTATTTTATTATTATATTTATTTTTTACTAAATGTGATGTTGCAATACCAAGTTGTTGTTGCTGACTGTTGCTTAGCGTGGCCTGGCTTGGCTGGCATATGGGGTTTTTTTTGTTGTATGCGTGAAATTGGCGCGCATTTTTTAAATTTCAAACATTTTTTTCAGCTTTTTGTTGTTTTATATGGCTTGTTGTTATTTTTCCTTAAAAATCTTTTTTGGATTGTTTTTTTTAAATTTTGGAAAAAAAATTAAACTGCACCTGGTTTTTGTATTGTTCAAAATTAAAGTCGTTGTTAAATTTTGTGTGTTTCGCTTAATATTGCTAAAAACATAACTGCCAAAGGAAATTTGATTTGAAATATTTTTGAGAGAAAACCACAATCAAGTCAATCAAATCTTATTAAAGGAATATGTATTTGGGTATCCAAAATTTTTTCATTCATATGTTTAGTTTAATTAATGTTGGTAGTTCAGTAAGCTATAACCTTGAGCTTGGAGATGTTTCTATCAGAAGTAAATAAATCCTTTCTATACAATATTTTCCAAATATCCTAGTTGGTTCTAATAAGTTCTAATAGTTGAATATCTAGGGATTTTCACAAACTGATCATAAATTGGAGACGATATAGTTTATGCGGGATTAGTAGACATTTTGGCCTTGCTTTAACCTGACCTTAGTTGTTTTCCTCGACAATTTCCTCTCCGTATCTGCATGCGGTATCCTTGGACCGCTGAATTGAGGACTTCTCTATTTACGATCTGAGATCCATTGTATCCTGCACATATCTCTGTAGTTCTTCTCGTGCATACGAAGTTCTTTCCTGACATGCATCGGAGAAGATTCCAACTACATGGGCACTGCTACACGATCAATATATATTCTATATATTATATTAGGCTATTCTGCTATCCATCAATACTGCTTGCTACACGTTCAATAAATATCGCGCTAGCAGTGCCCTATGATGTTGAAGTTAGGATGGCTTCACCGATGACATATCCGAAGGAACTGTCACTATGCAATTGTGTTTCATGATCGGTACAACATTCGTTTCCTCGAATAGATAAAAGGTGTTCCGAGATGATTGATAAGATTGCGTTTTGGCGGCTTAGAAAGTTTCTCAACTTTATATCACGTAATTGATATCAGCGTAATTGGGAACTAGCCGACCAATCGTCGATATTTCCTTATACACACCCAACAACAATAATTTTGAAATACTTCTCCAATACATTTTATTACAATAATTTTGCATACGATTTCCCAACTCTTACAAATTCCTTTACAAATGTAGTCCAAAAAACTGAGACCTCTTAAAAGAAATTACTCAATTCAGCGAACTATTTTGCATCTGCTTTGTTTTATTCACATTTTTTTTTTGTTGTTTAATATTCAATTTAAACAATGTAAGCTGGCAGTTTTTTTTAAGGGTAAAATTATTCACTTTATCATCTTCCAACATCAGACGACATAAACCATATAAAAAAAATGCAAAAATAAAAGGAGAAAACACTAAATATTTGAAATGTTTCAACTACAACAATGTTGAAATAAACATTTTTATGTTAATTCCAGCGTTAAATTCACAGTCACATCAAGTCTCACCACACACTTCCAGTACCCAGCAAGTTGTTTTAGAAGATTTTTGTAAAAAAAAAACAAGCTTACATGATATTAAGCCCATTCTGTCGACATTCATGTGAAGCAGCTTTGGCTACAGCTCCATATTATACTTCCGAACAGGGATATATGGTTGCGCGGACTCTTGCCCCCTGACGATGGCATAAGGGTATATACTGACGGCTATAAAGGGGGAAATAGGGTAGGTGGCGGTTTATTTATTGAGAAATTTGGGACAAAATCCCACATTAGGCTATCTAACATCCACACTGCTATTCAGGCGGAACTTACTGCCTTAAAATTGGCTAAGATATTATCAAACATCTGGAGATATACATATGTATATTTACTGATAGTAAGGCTGTAGTTAACGGGATAGGGGGTATCTTCACTACATTAACCGAGGAATGCTGAGTATCCCTAAATGAGATGGCGAGACATTCTAGGATAACTGGACACGATGGAAATCAGGGTAATTGTATAGCAGATGAATTGTACAGAAAGGGGTGCAATGATGGATGAGGAGGCGATCGATCCCTTTTCTGGTATTTCCCTTGCAAAATGCAAGATCGTTGTACAGCAGAGACTATATGAGATTACACAAAACAGATGGACCAATGAACCCACCTGTGCTATAACGAGGTCGACTTGGCCCGGTAAGACGAATCTGCTTATGGAATTCCGTTGTGAGCAAATAAGGCTAATTGTTTCCTTTATTACAGGATACTGCATAATTGGGAAAATGCTAGAAGGCTGGGCCTACTGTACAACGATTACTGTATAAGATGTCATAACGAAGAAGAAGAGGAGACAGGGTCCTATTCTGCCCGGCTCTGACAAAATTGAGGGAACGTATCATTGGAATCCCATTCCTATATTATTTAGATGATATATCAAGGATGAATCTAAAACAAATCCACTCCTTCATCAGAGAATCTGGTTGGTTCACCTCGGAGACAACAGACGTATTATAAATAACCTGTTGTTTACCTCTTGGCTATCATAATGGGATCAGTTTTGAATGAACCTAACTGAACTGCTTGACGAGTGGCTGGCCATAGAACTTAACCTAACCTTGGCTACAGGCATCAGAAGATATAAATTTGTTTACCAAGGAAATCTGTGATAATTCCTAAAAGATAAACATGGGATGGAGAACTGAAGTAATGAATAAACCAAGAACCAACAACGACTGTACGGAGAGGGTGCTTATGATATACACAGGTTACTTCCCCTTCCAGATCACAATACAAGATTGTAGCAATCATAGGGACGATACAATCATTAGTTCGCAGCTTAGTTCGTATCCTTGAATGTAAGATAAGTCAAAATCTACACTATACAAAAATTTGCTGGATATTGGGTCCCAAACCACTGGCATCATTGGGAAATGAAAAGGCCAGCGAGCTATCCAGGATGGTTTCTCCTCACATGCAATGAACCATGAAAATATTAAACTACTTCAAAGAAATTGCGTTTGTAAACATGTTTAAACTTGCTTAAGGCAAATGTCTGGTGGACCAGAAATTTAATAGATTAGCTCTCAAAAGACTAGTTGATATGCTTACTTATAGAGATCGCATAAAACTTTCCAAATCTTTAGATTATATGGCATGTGAGGAAGCGAAAGGGACACTGAAGCTCACTCTATATCCTGTGTTAAGTCGGTTAATTACACCGTTAATTCTTAAAAGGATAGAGCATTGTGGAGATTATCTATGTCCCAGACCACTGGCATTATGGTAAATCCTCGAATGCTTCCTGGAAAATACTAAACCATTTCAAAAGTTTAACAAATATCTCAACGACAAGACAAGACATTTTATAGAGTAGCAGAAGATAAATGTAGGGTGGACAAGAAGCATCCTAACCAAACCAAAAGAGAATCGAGAAAATTCTTTAATTTAATGTATTAGCTCTCTGATGACCAGCTGAGATCGCATATATCTCGTATAAAACCTTCCAACACTGTAGGTTGTAGGACATGGGAGGAGGAGAACAAGGAGAGGGACACATTCGAGCATTTATTGGATCAATATGATTGAAAACACAAATAAATATTTGTTAACGTGCTTCAAATTGAGATAATATGATCATATTTTTGATCAAAAACCGATATTTCATATGAAAAACTCAAAAAATCTTTGTCACATTGTTGAAGCAACATCTGTCGAATTGGCTGTTATTTATTCAGATTATTTTGCCAAATCACCATGGATGGATATAGCGTTCAACAACATGTGCAAATGAAAAATTGTTTTATCGAAATGGGTGCTCTGTTCGGCCAACGTTCCGCACAATTCGCCTCTTTTAACGTGAGGCTCATTTCTGGATGAATTGGTACGTCAACAAACAAAATTGTCGAATTTAGGGCGATAAGAATCCACATGAGATCTAAGAGGGTCCAATGCATCCCGAAAAAGTCACAGTTTGGTGTGGATTTTTAACTAGTGGCTATCTATAACTAACTATATTTCTTTAAGAACGACGTTGACCAGGTCATAACCGTCAACGGCAAGAGCTATATGTCGATTATTGCCACATTGCACGAACGATTTGAGGGCATGGTCATCTCACTTGGAGGTGGTGTGAAATGGCCACCTCAAAGCCAACATAACATATGACATCTGGGTAAAATTCATTCTGATTTATACGCCAGAGTCATGGGTAATTGGAAACTTCGGATGCTCGCCATTAGCGACAAATAAAATCTTCCACTAAATTTGAAAAAAAAGTGCCGCTGAAGCACAGCGATTGCTCACCAAAGCTAATGGTGAATGTATTTCATCGGTTTCAACGTGCGAGAGATGGTTTGTTCAGTTCAGAAGTGGTGATTTTGACACGGAAGACAAAGATCGCCCAGGCAAACCAAAAAAGTTTGAAGGCCAAGAATATGCAGCATTAATCTGTGAAGATTGTTGTCAAACTCAGCAAGAGCTTGCGAAATCGTTTGGAACTACTCCAGCACTTTCGAAACGTTTGTAAGCAGAAGGATTCATCCAAAATCAGGGATATTTGATACATACGAATTGAAGACCTTAAAAGAGGACTTTGCATGTACGAAATGATATTTGAACGCTATAAAATAAAATCATAACTTGATATGAAAAATGGATCCATTACGATAACCCGAAGCGTAAGAGATCGTATGTGAAGCCCCGACAACAAGCTGAATCGACACCAAAGCCAAATGTTCATTGCGCTTAGAATTGAATGGTTGGGAAGTTTTGACTCACTCATCTGATACATTTTTTTGATCGATGCAGAACTCTCTCTCTGGGATACGCTTTGCTTCAGAACCGAGTATCCGATATTGACTTGGTTCGTTCTTGGCTTCAAAAGATGTGCAGTTCTTTTGGTTCGGAATCCATATGTTACCAGAAAGATAGGAAAAGGTCATAGCTGCCAATAGCCAATACTATAAATAAATTTATATTGTATAAATGTTTCAAAATGGAAGCTAAAAATTTTAATCGATCGATCGATTTACATCTTCTTTGTGACTCTAAAATTCCTTTTATTCATTTAATTTTGAATAAAAAACACAAATGTTTGTTGGGTTCAAATGAAATGCTCCCCTTTTTCACAAAAACATTTTCCAAATTCTTTGTTGCTGTTGTTGGCTTATTTATGATCGAATATACATATTTGAAATATTTATTTCAAGCTTTAAATTTTAAATCTGGCATATTTCATGTCAGTTCTGTTGGTTCACAGTAAGGATGTGAATGTTGTGAATAAGACAAAAACTCCAGAAATAACAATAAAATATAAACAAAATAACCCAAATATGAAAAAGTTCAAAGAGGTGCTTAGTACTTTGTATATCATTGTTTTTGGATTCTTTACCCACAAGAATTTTCTATTCAAAATTTTGTATGAATTTTTCGTTTTTTTCTTTACATTTTCAGTTTGGCACCAAGCTAAATTCCAAATTTGAGCACAACAGGAATATAACATCAACTTCTAGCATAATGACGAAAACGACAATGAAAACGACATGATGGTAGTAGAGAAGAATGAAAATCAGTGACTGACAGACATACCAAAATGGACAAACCGAACAAATACATTCATACAAAACTATTTTAAAGTTGGCAACAGCTAAAAACATGCTGTGTCAAATAGTCAGTTCTCCAGTTAGTCAGCCAGCTTGTTTGCCAGCCAGCCATCTAGCTTGTTTGGTTTATTTGGACGCTGCTCTAAATAATGTACAAGGCAGGGGAGTAAGTGGAAAAAAGCCGCGAAATCTTACACACCACACCAAAGCAATAATGTTGTAAACCTGTAAGACCTGCTAACATCATTATCGCCTTGATCATCATCATGATGATGATGGTGATCATCATAGTAGTGCTGATGTTGGTGGCTTGCTTGTTGCAAGAAGTTCAGTTTGTTTGGCCGAATACCAAGTTGTTTTGCTTTTCTTTCCTGTACTTACAAGGTAAATCAATGAGTGGTTTTAATTATAAGTATTTTTTAAAAAAGTTTTGGGGGAAATATGTATTATTCTTGATAATAATAAGAATATGTATTTATGAACAATTAAAAATTTTTTTATTTTACGATCTTCATAAAAGATAGTGTTCTTAGATAAAGCTCGTCAAGAACTTTGTCAATATGCATCAAATTGAGAAAACAAACTGTGATCACCATAAACTGATCGTCATAATATTTACTGTGAGGAAAGACAAAAACTCTTCTGATTTCGCTTTTAAATCACTTGTCCAACCTCCACTATAAAGAGCTGTTTAACTCTAAGGATCGATTTATATCTACAATGCAAAATCTCCTTTTGCAGTTACAAAATTATGCACCACTAAAGACTGTTTTTTGGAATTTATTAAAAAAAAAATATTTTTAGTCAGAAGTAATAGTGATCACTGATTAATTTCAAAGTTATGGAGCAATAAAGATTTTTAACAATTGCAAATCCTCGAGCTCTATATTGTTGACTTTGAACTTGTAGAGATTAGTTGTATCGATACGTAGAAAATTGGTTTTGTCGAAGTTAATATGAAGACCAACACCAGATGCCAGCTGATGTATCTGATCTAATTTGGCTGATATTTCGGTAAAGTTATGTGCGAGCAGGCAAATGTCATCAGCGTAGTTGACTACTTCAAGTCGACAATTCATACCCCATGTAATGCCTCTTCTAACGCGGCTTGTTTGCTGCATAATTGAGTCCAATACAATATTGAATAACTGAGGAGGTAGGATACATCCCTGTCGTACCCCAGTGCTAATACCAATCGGATTGCTGAACATGCAGTACTCGTCTTGTTGAGTTGCCATGCAGATATCTCAGGTGGAATTCCCTTGCATCGAAATATAGTGAAGATCGCCATTCTACCGACTGCTCGATCGGTATGGTCTGAAACCAGCTTGCTCATTACGAAGATCAGCTGAATGTGATGATGAAAGTCTAGCATAGAATATATTCACTAACACCTTATTAATCTACGTTAATGTCTCCTTTCTTGAGTAGTTTAATTTCACTTAGTTCAGCAGGATGAGAGTGCGATGTCCAAAAGTCTTTGATAATAGGTCTGATTATTTCAGCGCTAAGAATCGGATCAGCCTTAAGCAGTTCTGGATTGCTGTAGTCTACATCTGGTGCAGGCCATTCTTTAGTGTAATTATAGCATTAGCGATCCCAGTTTCGTTTGATCAAATCGTACCCATGTCGGATCTGATTTGATGTGAAGTACAGTGACATTGCCAGACAGTTGAGGGTTACGGAATTGATAGTATGCCGGCATGATAGTCGAACCATATTGACAATTGCGGCTCCACGGAGAGACAGTTCCTCTTATCGGCTCTTTAAGAGGATACATGGTTGAACGGACGTTCGCTGATATCTGTTGTGCAATTTTGTACAAATTTGTACTTCGTTGCGTATCGGCAGCTGTCTGGGTTTCTGTCTCGCTGCGAGTTTCTTTTGACCAAGCGATCTAAACTGGTATTCTGGGCCTGTAGGATAGATTTAGAAACTCAACGTTAATGGCACCTTTAAGTTGTTTTCCATCTTCAATAAGTTGCCAATTGGCTTCCGATCAAACTATTTTAGTGATATTCAAGTAAAAATTTAATTTTGGTCAGAAATAATACTGATCAAGCTACTTTTGCCACAAAAACGCTTTTTTCAATGCTAGGGTCCATTAAATGTTTGGGAGATTTTCATAAAATAGTCAGGAATTATAATATTAATCAGAGATCATCCTTTAGCTCCTTTAGCAAATTCAACTATTATTTAGACGGTAAAAGATTTTTAGCGATCTTCATTTAACAAATAATAGAGATCCTGAATATAGCTCATATTGCCGTTCAAAAGCATAATGATGATTTTTGTTAATTTCATAAAGTAACAATTTCTATCCTAAATAATAAATTACAGATCAATTGATCTTCATATAAAAAAAGAATTTTGATTTTAAATAATAGTGATCAAAAATCAAGTTCCTTTTAGAGACATACATATTTACAATATTATGAACTATTCAAGATTTTTAGTGATCTTCATATAAAAAACGTGATCTGGTCAGCAATAATAATGATCACCAATATTGATCAACCACCGTTTTTTTGGATAAAACGATTATTTAGAAAGATTTTTCGAGATCTTCATATAAAAACCGTTTTTTTTTTAGAAATAATAGTGATCACATATCAAACTCTTTTTTTAGTGATCTTCATATAAAATATCGAGTTTTGAAGTGAAAGTGATTTTTAGTGATCATCATATAAAAAACGAGATCTGATCAGCAATAATAATGATCACCAATATTGATCAACCACCCTTTTTTTGGATAAAGCAATTATTTAGAAAGATTTTTCGAGATCTTCATATAAAAACAGTTTTTATTTTTGTTAGAAATAATAGTGATCACAGATCAAACTTTTTTTTTAGTGATCTTCATATAAATATCGATTTTTGAAGTGAAATAATAGTCATCTCAGATCAAGCTTATTTTTTCGTTTACACTATTGTTTACAAAGTCATGAACGATTAAAGATTTTTAGTGATCTTCATATTAAAAATTTATGTTTGGTCTAAAATAATAGTCAGATTAAGCAGCTTTTGACGTCTAAATGTTTATTTACAATTGAACATTTTTAGTTATCTCCATATAAAAAATAGAGTTTTGCTGTGAAAGAATTGTGATCACAGATTTTTGTGCATCGTTTTTGTTTCAGAAATAATAGCGATTATAGAGCAAGCTGCTTTTGCATACTTACAAAATTAAGAACAATTCAAGATTTTTAGTGGTCTTCTTATTAAAAAAAAAAGGATTTTTAGTCATAAATAAAAGTGATCACAGTTCAAATTGCTTTTGCCGTTTAAACGCTTATTTATAAAGTTATAGTCCATTAAAGATTTTTGGAGACTTTCATTAAATTCTTCGTTTTTAGCTAGAAATATTAGTGATCACAGATCACACTATGGATCTGTGATCATTAATACTCCCGGCTAAAAATCAAATGAGATCTGGTCAGCAGTAATAGTTATCACCACGATATTTTTCGTGATCTTCATATAAAAACCGAGTTTTTGTTAGAAATAATAGTGATCACTGATCAAACTTCATTTGCCGATTAAACGCTTTTGTGCAAAATTATGGGTGATTAATGATTTTTAGTGATCTTCATATGAAAACAAATTTTTTGTTAGAAATAAGACCCCTTTCACACTGGGCAATTTAGTTGCGCAAGTCTCTTGTGTTTGTAGATGCCTGAGTTAATGTCGGGTTAAGGAGAAGAACATTTTACATGCTGTTTTGTTGTTGGGCAAGATACTTGCGCAACTAAATTGCCTAGTGTGAAAGGGGTCTAATAGTGATCGCTGCTCAAACTCTTTTTTTAGTGATCATAAAATTCAGGTCCATTAAAGATTTTTGGAGACTTTCAATTTTTAATCTTGATTTCTAACCAGAAATGTAAGTGATCACAGATCAAGCTATATATCTAGAATTATTTTATTTTTGGATCATTGAAGATTTTTAGTGATCTTCTTATAAAAAATGTTATACAAAGTCATGGACGTTTTAATACTTTTAATTATCTTCATATAACAAATCGATAAGAGTGATCGCAGATCAAGCTCCTTTTGTAGTCAAGCTATGGATCTAGGATTATTTTAGTTGTGGACCTTTGAAGATCCTTAGTGATCTTCTTATGAAAAATTGTACTATTAAAATGTTATTATTACATATTTTCATATAACAATTCAATAAGAGTGATCGCAATTCAATAAGATTGACAAAATTATGCACGTTTAAAGATTTGTGGTTGTTTGAGTCTAAATACATACAATATATTTAAAAGAATTCCATAGAACTTATCTTGGACAGCTCTAAGAAATGTCAAAGAGAATTTTCAAAAAAATAGTTGTTGCACATTATCGCCGTTTATAACTTACTACTAACTATTCACATTTAGTCTATATTGATTTTGATTTGAATTGAATTGTGTTAAGTTGTATTCAAGAAACGACTTCATATAGTGTGGAGTAAAAGACCACAATTACAAGTATGAGTTGGAGCGGAGTAAGTTGGTTTGTTTGCTGATGGTCGATCAATCGTTTGGACACTCCACATATAATTGTCGCATACATATTTAATACGTTATTTATTTATTTCTTTTTTTTGTAATTCATTTTTTGTAACTACAAATATGTTCGATCTGCTTGGTATTGGTTGGTGTATCTGTGTGTGTGTTGTGTTTATGAGTGATCGTGTGCCAAAATACAATTGAAACGTTAGACGTCAAACCTCAAATCTAGTTGAATGATTTTGTTTAATAGTTTAAACATAATTGTTTAAATGATTGGAAAAACGTTTCAAGCTTGCTAATGTTAAGTGGTTGCCATTGTAATCCTTTTAAATATGTAGTTATTTAGTTGCATGTATGTACATATGTAAGTTTGTTTGTTTGTTTGTAAGAGGTGCGCAAGCGCGCGCGCTTCATCGCTTGTACTTTTTATTCGCTTGTTATTTTAACTCCTCGTATGGTATTCACTTGGGTGCGGCGGTATTTCAACTTTACCATATATTCTGTTTTTGTTTTTTTTTTTTAAATATAAATTTTGTTTGTAAGTTTTTGTCTTGTTCATTTTATCCAGTCAACCAGCCAAAGCAACCAACCAACCAAACAAACATTCAAGTACCTCGTAGTTACAAGAGTGTAGTAGATAGAGTCTCTCGTACTTGTATCTACAATTTATAACTATTTTTTTTCCTTTTTGAATTTTTTTTATTTTTTTGAATTGGAATGGAGTAGAGTTTGTAGTAGATTGTCTTTAAAATTGTATTTTTTTATCATTTCTTTATTAATAATTTTGTTGCTGCTGCTGCTTTTTAATATTAAATTTCAAGAGCGTTGCGTTCCGTCTTGCTTATGAGCGTGGGTAAACATTGTAACTTATTGGCATAACCCAACCGAACCGCACAAAAAAGAGCAACAAATTTTAACTTAAATAAAAATAATAAAAAATAATACTAAATTGGATAAAATTGTTGAACAAACGAAGCAAAAAATACCAACAAAATAAGCTATGAACATTACAGCAATTAGCATGCCACATGATGACAGCAACAATGTCAATATTATTGCATAAATAATTTTATTTTTTTTATATTTTTTTTTTTTTTGCATAAATATGGCATGCAAAAATGTTGAAATAGAAATAAAAATTATTTGCCAGGATTTGAATGGTTGACAAATATCAGGTCTAACAGGTTTATTGAGTTGACAGGCAGGCAGTTCAAAGTAGGGTGACAAAATGTTAACAGAAATAGCAGTGGTCAGACAAGTTGTCAATCTTAAGCAATTCTAAATGTATTACTTTGTAATAAATGGCCTTTACCTTATGCATTACTTGGAAAGGAACACAAATTTAGGAAAAAATCTAGGGACAGTAAAGATGTTTGGAGATTTTAGTAAAAAATCGGCCAATTTAACGCTTATTTACAAAGTTAAAGAAATTTTAATGATAGTGAAGCTGCTTTTGCCGATTAAACGTGTTGATGACTGCCGCCTTATATTTCTGATAATTTTATATTTATAATTAATTTCAATACTCGTACTAATTTTACTACTTTCACTACGTACATAATAATACAAGACTGTAATGACTAATTTAAGACTTTGGTAACCCTGGAACAAGGAGGACAGTATAATAAAAGAACCCGCATAAATAAGAACATTTGAAATTGAAAGAAAACTATTTTGTGAACAATATTAAATAATAACAAGTAAGAGTGCTATATTCGGCTGTGCCGAATCTTATATACCCTTCACCAAATTATACTTTAAAATTTTAAATATTTTTAGGTAAACAAAATTTAATTTTTTTTAGTTGTTTTTTTTAATTTTTTGGAAAAAAATTTATTTTAAATTTTTTTTTTTTTAAATTAAATTTTTTTTTTTTTAAATTTAAAATTTTTTTTTTAAATTTTAAAATTTTTTTTTTGGTTTTATAAATTTTTTTTTTTTGAAAAAAAAAAATTCGGGTTAAAAATTTTTTTTTCCCGATTTTGACCCATTGTAGGTCCAACTTAATATGGTCTTATATACGTCGTTGCAAATGTCTTTGAAATATCTATCATTAGATATCCATATTGTCTATATTAATGTCTTAGTAATCCAGATATAGGTAAAAAATTGGTCAAAAATCGAGGTTGTCTTGGTTTTTTCCTCATATCTCAGCCATTTGTAGACCGATTTTGCTGATTTTAAATAGCAAAATTCTCGAAAGCATGTCTGACAGAATTATTGAAGATTTGGATCCCGAAGATATCTGGGGTCTTCAGAAAACTGATTTCAACAGACAGACAGACAGACAGACAGACGGACAGACAGACAGACAGACAGACAGACAGACAGACAGACAGACAGACAGACAGACAGACAGACGGACATGGCTTAATCGACTCCGCTATCTATAAGGATCCAGAATATATATACTTTATAGGGTCGGAAATGAAAAATGTAGAAATTACAAACGGAATGACAAACTTATATATACCCTTCTCACGAAGCTGAAGGGTATAATAAACCAGTGAATTAAATGAATTAATATAAAATGCATTGTTTTATTTTGTATACAGTCCATTAAGGAAACGTACATATTTTTGGTCCAATCGATCCAGATACGGTTGTGTAAAGTGAAGTGAGAAACTAAAAAACAACAATTTGCATAATAACAAAAACAATACATACGCGTCGCGAACGTGGTAGTTCTTATAATTGTTTCAAATTCGCAAGCAACAAATACGTCAATTGTATACATGTTGAGGTGTCTCTCATTGTTACAACAACAAATACACGCGTCGATCGTAATAATCTTCTGTTAATGCATATGTTTTGTTATACATACGGAATATACGACAAATATTGAAAATTTTGTCATACATACGAAATATAACTAAGTGTCTAAGGGTGTTTTTTCCTAAACATGATACAAAAGAGTGAAAGTGCCTACATACATGGAATTTTTGTAAGATAAAGGAAGTATCAACATACATGGAATTTCAGTAGATGGTAGGGAAGAGGGAATGTGCAAAATCAGTTGTCAGAAGCTCGATTACATACATGAACAAATTGGTGTGAAAAGGACAAGTGTAATATTAGAATTGAATACATGGGAATTAGTAAGACAGTGACAGTGTTGATTATCAGTTACATTTTAAATTCGACAAGAATGGAAAGCAGTGGCTTTTTAACTATAGTCTAATAAGATCATAACAAGTGTGAATCAGTGCTCTATGAACTTGAATGTTTTGTAGGATTGTGAGATGTGCTAAGGGATGTAAGCACATTGGTTATAGAATTCGCTTAATATTGATATTGAATGAAAAGTGCCTGAACTATGAAATAGGGTGTGCGCGTGAATAAATAAGACTGTATAACTTTGAAAAACCGGGAATTAACATTAAATAAGTAAGTGATACTTGAAAACGGTAATGAACTATTTTTTTTGAGAATTGCTGATTATAAAACGTACATTTGTTCAAAATGGAACAACTGAAAAGGAAACGCACACAATTGAAAAAATCTATCACAAGATTGTATAATTTTATATCTGGCCCTAATGCCAATTACAATGATATTAAGGTACGTATCGATGAATTTGAAAGTGTTTTTATGAAATATAAGGACATTCAAGATGAAATTGATGGCTTATGCGAAAATGAAATTGAAATTCAGAGAGAGGATTCATATCGTAATGAAATTGAGGAAACGTATTTTAGTGCAAGATCTATATATTCGTCATTTACTCAGGAAAATTTGGATAATACAATGATTGAAGGAGCTGCTGCAAGTACTCCACAACTCAATAATGATTTAACAGCATTACTACAAACAATGTCAACAACATTGACATCAGTCGTTAATTTGCAGTCCTCTAATATGAATGATTCGAACCACAACAACAATTCAGGTATTCGTTTACCACAAATTCAGATTCCAGATTTTGATGGCAATTTATCAAACTGGATTCGGTTTAGGGATTTATTCAACGCCATGGTTGATGCTAGGACAAATTTATCAGAAGTCGAGAAGCTGGAGTATCTTCAAACGAAACTAAAAGGCGAAGCGTCGTCAATAATTAAACATTTGACTCCTACGAACAGTAATTATAGAATAGCTTGGGATCTGGTTAAGAGGAAGTTCGACAGACCAGATCAAATAAGGGAAACGTATATTAGATTACTATTGACTCAGCCCTCGGTCAAGAATGGCACTTTATCGGAAATTAAACAATTTTACAACAACACTGTTGAATGCTATAATGCCCTTACTATTTTGTATGAATCTGTGGCTTCATGGGATCCATTATTATTATTTTTAATAAGGGAAAAGTTAGACCGAGAGACGATTACGCTGTGGTATCGTCAGCAGAATGAGGATAATAGGCAGTCATTTCAAAAGTTGTTGGATTTTTTGGAGAACCGTTTAATAGAGTTGGAAAGTTTGGACATACCTAATCAGTCATCGAAATTTAGGAAGGCTAATAAATTTGTAACTATGACTACCACAACTCAATCATGCCCTGTCTGCAAAAAGGATCACTTCTTGTTTGCATGTCAGCAGTTTAAGGATCTGACTATTGAGAAACGCAGGAACATGGTTCTCAAAAGTGGTTTTTGTTTCAACTGTCTAAAGGAGAAGCATCTTTCTAAGGACTGTAAGTCCAGTTCTTGCAGAACTTGTGGCTTAAAACACAATACATTATTACATGTTAATACCAATCAATCAAGGGGCATCGCCGATCAGCCACATGTCGATCCTAATGGC
Organism: Calliphora vicina; assembly: GCF_958450345.1. Lineage (NCBI taxonomy): Eukaryota > Metazoa > Arthropoda > Insecta > Diptera > Calliphoridae > Calliphora > Calliphora vicina. The sequence goes on along the minus strand of NC_088781.1, from coordinate 13,520,353 downwards.
TCCTCTTCGATTACAATAAATTCAAGTCAACAGACTACAACACATCAAACTACGCTTTTGCCAACAGCAGTAATAATGGTACGTGACAAGAACAACAGCTTGCAGCCATGCAGAGCTCTGATGGATTCTGGTGCACAGTCAACGCTTATTTCGGAAGCATGTGTTCAGCGACTTCATTTGAATAGGTCGTATGATAAAACTGCTCTATGTGGAGTTGGTGGAAATAACACAAGTTACACCAGAGGAAAGGTACAATTGGAAATTTTTGCTAAGGATATCGGCAGAACGATCATAGTTCAGACTTATTGCTTGTCAAATCTAACACAATATATTCCATCGCAAACAATAGTTAACCAAGGGCTCGAATATTTTCAAAGTTTGAAACTTGCAGATCCTGCCTACCATAAACCAAATCGCATCGACATCATATTGGGAGCTGATGTGTTTCCCCATTGCATTTTGGATGAAAAGGTATCCCATCCCTCAGGTTCCCCAACTGCACTTAGTACAATATTCGGTTGGGTGATTATGGGTAATGTCAATAAACAACCCGAAATGTCAATCCTAATAGCTCATGTACATACTGGCCTGGATGAACAACTACAACGTTTTTGGGAGATAGAACAATGTGAAGTTCAATCAAAGCATCTAACTCCTGATGAGGAACATGCTGAACAACATTTCATGGAAAATGTTCAGAAACAATCTGATGGACGATATATGGTGAAACTCCCATTCAAGACAAATGATTTTCAACTTGGGGAATCGAAGAAATCGGCTATGCAAAGACTTGAGTCAATGGAACGACAGTTTTGCAGGAATGTTGATCTCAAAGCAGAGTTTCACGAATTCATGAACGAGTACATACAGCTCAATCACATGCAAATATCACCTAATGGAACGGAACAACAAGTTTACTATATGCCACACCATGCTGTATTAAAACCGTCAAGCACCACAACCAAATTACGCGTTGTTTTTGATGCATCTTGCAAGAGTTCAAACAACACATCGCTAAATGATCACCTTCTAGTTGGACCTACAGTTCAAAATGATTTGTATTCAATTCTTCTAAAGTTTCGGCGACATAGGATAGGTTTTACCGCTGATATCGAGAAGATGTACAGGCAGGTGCTCATACACCCGGATGATAGGTCGTATCAAAGTATTTTATGGCGTGATTCAACAAAGGATCCTCCAACCACATATCAGCTCAAAACAGTTACGTATGGGACTGCATCGGCTCCATTTTTGGCCACCCGTACACTAATGCAAGTTGCTTTAGATAATTCACAGGAGTTCCCAAAAGAGTCCAGCGAAATCATCAACAATTTTTATGTAGACGATTACATGTCTTCCGCACCGAATGTGGGATCCGCTTGTTCGCGTCATGCAACACTTTGCTCAATATTATCGAAATCAGGTTTTAATCTTCGCAAATGGTCAACAAATTCAAGGGAATTGTTGGAAAGTATAGAGCCCCAAGATCGAGCATGCTCGTCTGAGATGATAATAGATCAGACGGAAACAGTAAAGACTCTAGGACTGCTATGGAACACTTCAACGGATTGTTTCCAATACAGTGTATGTTTTCAACAAGTCTCTGAAGTAATCACAAAACGTCGCGTGCTATCAGATATATCAAGGATTTACGATCCGATTGGTTGGCTATCTCCGGTATTGATAAAAATGAAGATATTTATGCAGAAACTTTGGATTAAAGGTGTTAATTGGGATCAAGACCTACCGAGTGATTTAAAAGCCGAATGGTTACAACTGCAGAATAATGTCGAGAACATTCGAGATCTACAAATTCCCAGATGGTTTAACTTCAACGTTGGAGATGGTATTGAACTTCATGGTTTCGCAGATTCATCTGAACTAGCTTATTCAGCTGCTATCTATGTACGTGTCATTAAACCAGATGGATCGATGATAACCAGCCTAATAACATCAAAAACCAGAGTTACCCCGATTCGACAGATAACACTTCCACGTTTGGAGCTGTGTGCTGCTCATCTCATGGTAAAAGTAATGGTTAAAGTGAAACAAGCTTTGGAATTGCAGAATGTACCTACATATGGTTGGACTGATTCAACCGTCGTACTAGCTTGGTTAAGAGATCATCCCAGGCGGTGGAAAACCTTCATTGCAAATAGAACGTCTCATATTATCAACGTTATTCCCGCAAGTCAGTGGCGTCATATTACGTCAAAACAGAATCCTGCAGATTTGGCTACACGTGGCATCTCTTCAGCTGAATTAAAGGACAACAATCTGTGGTGGCAAGGGCCACATATATTACAAAGTATAACAATGGAAGCTACACCGACAACGTCAACGGAAATTATTCCAAAAGATATTGATTTAGAGGAGCGCAAGGTGATCGCAACGGCAACATCAGTCAAACAAACAGATTTGTTTGAACTATTCTCAAGTTATAATGTGCTACTTCGTGTAACTGCTCTAATTTTGCGCTTTGTTGGTAATTGTAAATGCAAATCTCAACGGCAAACTGGTTTCATCACTACCATGGAACTTCAAAATGCTCATAGAATGCTGGTAAGAAAAGCTCAACATGAATCATATACCGCGGAAATTCGTACGTTAACACATGGCAATCAACTTCCTTCTGGAAATAAGCTTACCAGCCTATCTCCATTTCTCGACAATTTTGGAATTTTGCGAGTAGGTGGTCGTCTTGAAAACGCTTCTATCAGTTATGATCAGAAGCACCCATATATTCTACATAGGAACCATATTCTAACACAACTCATCGTTCGACACTTTCACACAAAACATTTACATGCTGGAAAACGTCAGCTCCAGTACTCATTAGGATTGAAGTACTGGATTCCAGAAGTGTTTCAAGTCATAAAAAGAACAATCTACCAATGTACAACATGTTTGCGGTTCCGACAAAGACCATTTCAACAACGTATGGGTGATCTTCCTTCCTGTCGCTTGCAACCAGGCTCAACATTTTTGTATGTCGGCATCGATTTTGCCGGACCAATGTTCATACGATCGTGGAAGGGTCGTGGTTCCAGGACATATAAATGTTGGTTGGCAGTATTTGTTTGCTTAAATACAAAAGCAATCCATCTTGAACCTGTAACGGACCTTTCTACACCGACATTTCTTGCTTCATTCCGTCGTTTCACCTCTAGACGGGGGACACCACTTCACGTTTACACAGACAACGGAACCAATTTCGTTGGCTGCAATCGAGAATTGAAGGAGTTATACGATTTTCTTATCACGAATTATCCATATATTCAAAAAGAAATGTCCAACGAGCAGATACAATGGCATTTCATACCTCCGTCCGCACCTAATTTTGGTGGCATATGGGAAGCAGGTGTCAAATCCGTCAAATTCCATATGAAACGTGTTTTGGGCAATTCATCTACAACATACGAAGAACTAAGTACGCTGCTGTGTCAAATTGAATGCTGCTTAAATTCTCGACCATTATGCCTGAAATTTGAAGGAGACATCGACCCTCTAACACCAGCACATTTTTTGATACTACGCTCAATGAAGTCAATTCCAGACGAAAATTTAATTGATGTCAACGTTAGTCGTCTAAGCAGATGGCAATACATACAAAGCTTAGTTCAACAATTTTGGTCTAAGTGGTCTAACGAATACCTTAGTCAACTACAACAACGGCCAAAGTGGCGCCGGAAAATTCAAAATCTACAAATCGATGATATCGTTCTCATCAAAGAGGAAAATCTTCCCCCTACACAATGGCTTATGGGAAGGATCATATGTACTCATCCCGGTAAGGACAACATTGTCAGAGTGGTTTCATTGAGGACAACAAAGGGTATCCTCAAACGTCCAATCTCAAAGATATGCCCGCTACTTATGGATTGTTGAAAGGAATCCTTTCAAGGTGGGCCGATATGTTGATGACTGCCGCCTTATATTTCTGATAATTTTATATTTATAATTAATTTCAATACTCGTACTAATTTTACTACTTTCACTACGTACATAATAATACAAGACTGTAATGACTAATTTAAGACTTTGGTAACCCTGGAACAAGGAGGACAGTATAATAAAAGAACCCGCATAAATAAGAACATTTGAAATTGAAAGAAAACTATTTTGTGAACAATATTAAATAATAATAAACCAGTGAATTAAATGAATTAATATAAAATGCATTGTTTTATTTTGTATACAGTCCATTAAGGAAACGTACAAAACGCTTATTTACAAAGTAAATTGAATTTTTGTCCTAATCCCAAACTGAGATGAATCATCTCTAGTCAAGCTCCTTTTGTCCAAATGCTTATTTACAAAGTTATAAGCGATCAGGGCTTATTAGTGATCTTCAAATAAAAAGAGATTTTTGGTCGGAAATAATACTGATCACAGGGAACTTACTCCTATTGCCGATGAAACGATTATTTACAAAGAAAATTGAGTCAAATAATAACCGAATTTTAATTTTGTCCTAATCCCAAACTGGGGAAGTTTTAATGTTGATATTTTAAAGAACTGTTTGAATTAATAGTTTAATAATGTAACAGAGATTTAATTTTTATTTTAAGTTTTGAATTCCCATTTAAATTTTCGTAATTCCTTTTGTGGGGAAATTTTCTTTTGAATTTTGGATTTTTTTTAAATTGTATCTTTAAAGTATTTTTTATAAAAATTAATTTTTTCTTGATATTTTTGAATTCCCATTTAAATTTTAAAAATTCCTTTTGTGGGGAAATTTTATTTTGAATTTGGGAATTTTAAATTTAATTATTTAAAAATAACTTTAAAAGACTATTAATTTATAATAAACATTATAAATAAAATCCCTAAATTTATTCCTTATGCCAATCTGGGGAAGTTTTAATGTTGAAATTTAATAAAAATGTTTAAGAAGAATGTTAGTTAGATTAATAAAGCAACATATATTTAATTCTTGTTTTAACTTTTTAATTCCCATTTAAATTTTAAAAAAATCTATTTTTGTCAATAATTAAATTTTGCTTTGAATTATAGAACTCCCATTTAAATTTTAAAAATTTCTTTGTGGGGAAATTTTATTTTGAATTTAGGAATTTTTTAAAATTGTGTCTTTAGCCATTTTCTTTATTTTTTAAATAAATGCATTTGTTATTAAAATTTTTGAATTCCCAATTAAATTTTCAAAATTCCTTTTATTGAATTTAGGAATTTAAAATAAAATTATTTAAATTAATTTTTATGGAAGATTAGTTTATAACAAATATTATCTCCCAAATCCCTAAATCTGTTCCTAATCCCAATCTGGGGAAGTATTAATAGTGAGATTTTATAAAAATGTTCAAGTGGAATTAAATAAACTAACAGAGATTTAATTCTTGAATTCGCATTTAAATTTTAAAAAAATCTTTTTGTGGGGAAATTTTATTTAGGATTAACATATATGTATTTTAAAATTATATTATAAAAGTATTTTTGACAATAATTAAATTTTTCTTTGAATTTTAGAATTCCAATTTAAATTTTAAAAATTCCTTTTGTGGGGAAATTTTATTTTAAATTTAGGAATTTTTTAAAATTATATCTTTAAAGTATTTTTTAAAAAAATGCATTTATTATTAAAATTTTTGAATTCCCAATTAAATTTTCAAAATTCCTTTTATGGGGAAATTTTCTTTTGAATTTAGGAATTTTTTAAAATTGTATCTGGTATTAAAGTATTTTTTAAAAAAATGCATTTATTATTAACATTTTTGAATTGCCAATTAAATTTTAAAAATTCCTTTTATAGGGAAATTTCTTTTTGATTTTAGGAATTTAAAATTAAATTATTTAAATTAATTTTTATGGAAGATTAATTTATAACAAACATTATCTTGCATATCCCTAAATCTGTTCCTAACCCAATCTGGGGAAGTATTAATAGTGAGATTTTATAAAAATGGAATTAAACATTTTCTACTTGAATTAAATAGATTAATAAACTAACAGAGATTTAATTCTTGAATTCGAATTTAAATTTTAAAAAATCTTTTTGTGGGGAAATTTTATTTTGGATTTAGATATATTTTAAAATTGTACTATAAAAGGATTTTTGTTAATAATTAAATTTTTCTTTGAATTTTTGAATTCCCATTTAAATTTTAAAAATTCCCTTTGTGGGGAAATTTTATTTTAAATTTAGGAATTTTTTAAAATGATATCTTTAAAGTATATTTTATAAAAATTCATTTTTTCATGAAATTTTTGAATTCCCAATTTAAATTTTAAAAATTCCTTTTGTGGGGAAATTTTATTTTGAATTTAGGAATTTAAAATTAAATTAAATTATTTTAATTAATTTTTATAGAAGATAAATTTATAATAAACATTATCTCGCACATCCCCAAATTAGTTCCTAATCCCAAACTGGGGAAGTTTTAATGTTGAGATTTTATAAAAATGAGTAAAATAGAAAATAAAATTCTTGTTTTTGAATTCCTATTTAAATTGTATAAAATCTCTTTGTGGAGAAATTTTATTTTGGATTTAGATACATTTTAAAATTGTATCATGAAAGTATTTTTGTTTATAATTAAATTTTTCTTTGAGCTTTAGAATTCCCATTTAAATTTTAAAAATTCCTTTTGTGGGGAAATTTTATTTTAAATTTAGGAATTTTTTAAAATTGTATCATAAAGGTATTGTTGACAATAATTAAATTTTTCTTTGAATTTTAGAATTCCCATTTAAATTTTAAAAAATCTACTTCTGGGGAAATTTTATTTTGAATTTAAAATTTTTTTAAAATTGTATCCTAAAAGTATTTCTGTCAATAATAAATTTTTTTTTTAAATTTTGAAATTCCCATTTAAATTTTAAAAATTCCTTTTATGGGGAAATTTTATTTTTAATTTAGGAATTTTTTAAAATTGTTTCTTTAAAGTATTTTTTAAAAAAATGCATTTATTATTAAAATTTTTGAATTCCTATTTAAATTTTAAAAATTCCTTTTATGGGGAAATTTTATTTTGAATTTAGGAATTTTAAATTTATTTATTTTAAAAGAATTTTTATTGAAAATACAATTATAATTAAAATTGTTCGATAAATTCCTAAATTTGTTAATAATTTCTTTTGTGGGGAAGTTAAAATTTGACTCTCATATAAAAAAATTGATTTGTTGGTCAGAAATGCTAAAGATAAAAGAGATCAATTCTTACATAACTTAAAAAGGATATTGCTGAAATTAGTAGAACTATTCAAATAAGAAATAAAAAAATATTGTCTATATAGGTACTCTGCTGATTTCTTTGACCAGATTACAATTTAAAACAAAATATGCATAACAAGCTAAATACCTAGAAATACTTAAGACTTACTTAATCTCACAGATTCATCAATATTTCTGCAAACTTATTTACAGCACAAAACCCACAAAATTCCAACTGATGATGACACTTTAACCAAACAGAAATACAGAATCTGCTGCTGCTGCTGCTGCAGGCAGCATCTTTTTAATAATAAACCAATTTTGAATATTCTCATGATTTTTAATCTCGAAAATATTTACACAATCATTACAAAACTAGGAAGTTATTCCCGGTAATCATAAAAATTCTTATTAAATTACTAAAATGAAAAAGAACAACAACAAAAACAAAAACAACAACACATTGAATTCATATTTGTGCAACAACAATAACAACTGGAACCCAGGCCAAGTAAAGAAATTCCAAAGAACTTACAAAATTTATTTATTATTTGCTGTCATTATAGTGGTAGAAGTGGTCGATCGGTTGTTTGGTTGGTTGTTTGGCTGTTGTTGGTTGGTTACATTCCTTAGTTGTACTCATTCGTAGTGGAGTGGAATATTCGAATATTTTTAGCTGCAACGTAAATATTATTCATTATAAGCATCAAATATGCAACAGTAATAATAACAATAACAATAACAACAACAACACAACAGCAGCATCCACCGAAAACTTAACATTCTTTAGAAAGAATACGACAGACAGCAACAAGAAAAAAATTTCAACTCCTAAGAAACCTTCTGGCAAATTTTTCCAAAGATATGCAAAAGTAATAGCAACAACAACTCTATACATACATATATGACAGATATAGCAACAGCAATATTGAATTTATTTTAAATCGACCATAAATAATAAATAATACTCGTAAAATAAACATTATAGAGGAAATATAGTATTTAAATGGCTATTTAATATGGAAAAAATGTTGTTTGATATAAAAGGAATTTGTAAAAAATAGAAATTGCACATTTTATACCTTTCTAGTAGAATCTCTAAAGTTTTTAGTTAATAACAATTAATTTAAAGTTGTAAATTTTGCAATCCTAGGAGAGCGAACCAGGTCGTCCTATCATACAAATTGTTACAACTAAAATAGTTCTCGATGAACCAATTAGTGGGGGCAGAATCGAAATTTTTTGGAATGTCCGATCGGGAATTTTACGTGGCCATAGCCAAGGAGCATTCGAGTTTAAGTTATTCAAATGGACGATTTGGGGCTCAAAGTACCTTCGACATGTAAAATTTTTAAACACGTGCCATTTTTTGTTTCCCATCCGATTTCAAAGTTTTTAATATTTTTGAAAAGCGCTCGGCTAGGTGCTATTTATCTCTTCTAATTTTCGAGTTATAGGCATTTACAAATCTAAATTTTAAAATTTGATTTGTGGTCAATATCTATTATAGATCCAAAAATAAACGATTTTCAATTTAAATATTAAAAAAATTGTATATTTTTTCTGTTTTTTTTTGAGAAAAGGTGACTTAACTCTTTTTTTATTAAAAAATTTCTTTAAGAAAGTAGTATTTCTACTACTACTTTTTTTAAATAGTAGTAGAAATACTCCTTTTTGTTAAAATAATAGTAGAAATACTACCTTTCTTTAAAAAAGTAGTAGAAATACTACCTATTTTTAGTAGTTGAAATACTCCTTTTTTAAAATAGTAGTAGAACAGAACCTTTTTTAAAAAATATTAGAAATAAGAAAAAAAAAGTAGTATTTCTACTACTACTTTTTTTAAATAGTTGCAGAAATACTCCTTTTTGTTAAAATAGTATTAGAAATACTAACTTTTTAAAAATAGTAGTAGAAATACTCCTTTTTGTTAAAATTATAGTAGAAATACTACCTTTTTTTAAAAAAAGTTGTAGAACTACTACCATTCTTTAAAAAAGTAGTAGAAATACTACCTTTTTTAGTAGTAGAAATACTTCTTTTTTTAAAATAGTAGTAGATTAGTACCTTTTTTAAAAAGTATTAGAAAGTATTTCTACTACTACTTTTTTAAATTGTAGTAGAAATACTACTTTTCTTTAAAAAGTAGTAGAAATACTACATTTTTTATAATAGTAGTAAAAATACTACCTTTTTTAAAAAAGTAGTAAAAATACTACCTTTTTACAAAAGTAGTAGAAATTCTACCTTTTTTATAATAGTAGTAGAAATACTATCTTTTTTATAATAGTAGTAGAAATACTACTTTTTTAAAATAGTAGCAGAAATACTACTTTTTTAAAAAAGTGGTAGAAATAGTACTTTTTTAAAAATACACCCAGAGTCTCTGACGGGAATCGAACCCGCAACCCTCAGCAGCACACTATCGTCTGGTCTATCGGGGCACCCAAAAAATATTGTCAAATATGTCAAGAAAAAGATGGTCGGACTCTGAGACTCGATCCGCTTTTTTTCGGTCAAAAAGTACGACCCCATGTACTTTTGGACCGAATGGGATCGAATTTTTTTTTATTAGTTAGACAACTAAATTACGAATAACATGCAAAAGATTTCAGAGCAATATCAATTACAGATCCAAAAATAAACGATTTTCAATTTAAATATTAAAAAAATAGTAGATTTTTTCTGTTTTTTTTTTTGGAGAAAAGGTGACTTAACTCTTTTTTTATTAAAAAAAACTTTCTTTAATAATATATAACAATTTTTTCTGTAAGGTATCTTACGGAGAACATTTTGGTATAAAAAACATGTAAAATTTTTCAAATATGTCGCTCCTACTCCCTTTGGAATTTGACCTATTTTTTATTAAAAATTCAAATTTGGGCCACATGTTCTAAAATCCCAAAGCTGGGATCAGAAAACAAAAATCAGCTTTGGAAACCTTGATATGTATCCTATTTATCGCCAAAGTATTTTCCCAGCTCCGCAGGAAATGTGGACCCTATAGGCAAAATTGTAAAAAATACCATTTTTGGGAATTTCGCTACAATTTTTAGGAATTGCGGGATTGCCTTTGACCTTTTGACAAGTTTTTTTTTACACCTTGTTATTTAGAATGACAAACATAAAAAACGTTAAAAATTTCATTGGGTTTCGTTAATAAATAAAGATTTTATTACATATTAATTGAGTTTCTAAAACTAAAATTTATATAAAAATTGTATAGGATTGCAAATATTAGGAACAATTTGATCCACATTTATTCCGAGCTATATTGTTTTGTTTAGATAAGTTAATTTTTGGTCTTACAAAAAAATTTCAAGTCAATATCTCACTTTAAAAATCCGTCCTTCGGACCAGCCGTTTAGAAATGCCAGATTTAGTTCCAAAAAAATTTTGATTCTGCCCCACTGGGTAGTGTATCATTCTAATGCCCGTAACTTCAACAAATAGATATCTACGGTGTAAAATATCCAGCAGATAAATTTACCTAAAAGGTAACTTGACATTAATTTCAAATCAATATCTACGGTAAAAATTACCCTATATTTTTACTCCATAAGTAACTATGCACTAATAGATATCTATTTGTTGAAATTACGGGCATAAATAGAATAAAGGCAAGTTTTTTTCCAAAAAGAAGTAATAATTTTCCTACCCTACAATCCCACGACAGCCGGTTCTATGAACGGGAATTGATCGATTTTACTCGGTCAAGGGCTGTCAACTCGGCTGCCACTGCTGTTTCTGTTCCGATCATGGTTTTCTGTTCCGATCATTTTCTTTCCCGAATCATAGTATTTTGCGACATAATTGCGAGGACATGTCAGTGCAAGATGCAACTCTTGGATGAGATAGGTCACTTTTTAGACCTCAACCATTAAAGGTAGAGAAAATACGAATGTTTCGTTATAGATTTAAAGAAACTGTTATGAAACACAGGTTTTTAGAAAAAAATCATTTATTTTTCAACATAGTCTCCTTAAAGATCTATACACTTTTTCCAACGTTTCTATAGAGCGGATGACGGAGCAATTCGTAGCCTAATTCATGGAAACTGCACACGTATGCACTCTTGCATTGTTCTGATGAAAAATAACTATTTCCTTATTAAATCGACCCAATAAATTGGCATAATATTCGCCATCGTTTGTTGTACCCAAAAAACTTTCGCCATGACTTTATTGGCTGAAAAAACCCACATTGGCCTTCTTTGGCGCCAATTCGCCCCGAAAAAAACTCGTCCATAATGTGGTTGAACAACGCCAAAAACTCCTGCAAAGTAGTCTCACGATTGTGTTTGTTGTCGATTGTAAGCATACCCAAGTATCATTCAAAATTGCAACCTCTTAGCCATGTGAGAATCCTATGGCTTACACAATCTTTCTTACGAAAATTTCTTTCGGAATGAAACCACTTTCAGTTTTCAAAGTGGAATTGGTATTTCATTGTAATTAGGTCTGTTCATTTACTTTCCCAGTAAATACTTGCAACGAGAGAATAAAATCAAAATTTACAAAATGACTCTCTTAAATTCTCAAAAATAGTAAAAAGTAAATGAACGCTTTTCCAGTAACAATTGTTTTATACACACAATTTTCTTATTTTATTCCTTTTAAAATGTATAAATACTCACATTTTCTTTAATTTTATTGAAAATTCTTTTGTTTTGGCATTTTTTCAATTGTTACTAACTAGTAACAACTTTTAGTTATTGAACATAGCTATTATTTGTTTTTCTGAAATTTTTTATCAATTTCTGTACCAAAAACTTCACTTTTGTTTTAAAATAAAAACGCTGTCAAATTAAAATCCAAAATACAGAATTGTTAAATATTTTTGGAATTAATAAATTGCACGGAATCTGAAGAACCTAAAATGAAATCGATCGGAATACAAACTACGGAATTGAAATCATTCCGAAAAAAATGTGTGACAGGCCTGATACACAGTGGGAGAAAACCCTAATTTAGTGGAAATAAATTCGTATCTTTTAAACGCTTGGCCAAATTAATTTCATTTATATGGAAATATTACAGGCAAGGAGGTAAGCTAATAAAGTAATGCGAAATGGGTACTGCTACTTCAGTATAATCAGCGGTAGTGGCTGCTAAACTACACTACCTCGGAAGAAATTCTATACTATTTTCAATTGTAAGAAATTATTTTAATATATCTTTCAAAAAATTTAAATTATATAAGTAATTTTATTTATAGCAAGTAACTATTTAAATCTATAGATTATGGACATTTACCCTATTACCGGCATAGGTCGAAATATTCATATGAAATTAAACTTTTTTTAGTTTTATTAATAAGATTATTTTTAAAAACGAATAACAATTACACTGTGCAACAACCAAAATCGGAATGGAGGAAATCGGGAAATATTTGGACCCGCTGTTATCAAAAAACTGGAGTCTGATGAATCACTAGGAAGTAATGGATCCAACAAAAGATGCATAACATCTTTCGATAACGCTTACACTTTTTAATAGCTTACAGAAGAAGTTCTGGACAATGTGGATATAACACTGCGTTAAAACAAATATATTAATATTGACATAAAACGCTTTGCAAATGTTATATTTTTAATCTAAATAAAGCACTACCATATTTAAAAGGACTCATAATTTTATGTCAAATTTGGTATATTGGCATTTGTTTTTAGCAACTTGTAAGTAGTTAGAATTACATAAATTTCATTTTTATATAATGTAATTACCAATAGCAATTCCTATATACAATCTTAAAAAAATAAGGAACAATTTAGTACGAGATTTTACATCGTCCAAACGATAATAATTTCTTAAAAAAATTATATAAATTCACCTCGCACTTTTTCGCAGCTAAATTTTTCACCATATGTAGTCTATAATATAGCCTTGATACTGGTATAAAAATTAGGACTGCATCTCACAGCATTAGTAACTGGCAACCTTCCGAAAATTCAAAAAGTAAAAAAAAAAAATTCTATAAGAATGTGGCCATTGGATATCACAAATAGCGGGAAATATATTTTTATTTTTCTGATTTACCAAGCCTCATATTCCATCTACATAAAAAAAAGTAAAAATACAAATTAAAGAAAATCTTGTACTATCCAGCTTAACAACAACTTTGAAACCAATTCTTCATAAAAAAATTTCCGAAAAATTTTTTATTTTTAAATAGTTGTCAAAACCAAACCACTGAAGTTATTAATAAATGTTAAATATTTTTAAGTACAGCAACAACTACAGATTGAAACTACATAACAATAAATCAAATATGCGAAAGTTTTTTTTTTTTTATTTTGCGCCACTAAATTGTTGATTTCTCCCACAGTGTGATAGTCCGAATATTGCGCATCAGCTTGCTTGATATTAAACTCAATAGTACTGGTCTGATCAACATTGTATCCTGAAAAACCTAGAATCTGAATTCCTGCTTATGTTCTTTAAATTACAAAAAACAAGAATTGGAACGTGGTCAGAGACTTCAGCCACATATTCAAGTCTCATTTCAGATGCTGCTTTGAAACAGTAGTCACACTCATAGCCACCAGAGATCGAACGATCGAGTATTCAGATGCATACAATACGAATTCTAATATATGTATGTAAGCAGTGGTACTCCCACCAGATAACTACGAATTACTCTGCTGATTCGGAATATCAGCAAATTAGTTAAAAAGTATAAACATAAATAAATTCTAAATCATTAGAAGAACTACAAGTTAAGTTTAAAAGCAGTCAATTGATGAACCAAAGTCTGATATCCCTCCAAATGTATAAGGAATTGCTATAAATTTTATCAAATATCATTTCCGACCCTAAGCATTATTGCTTATTTAAAGCCGATAAGGCGAAACTCTGGTCACAGTTCTGAAAACGTCATCCATATAAAGACCGCATAACTCAGGCTGAGATATTGGGGATGCAGTACAACACCACTTGGAATCGTTATAACCGAAATTTTCAAATACTTCCTTCAGAAGGCTGACAAGGTTGCACAAATTGGAAACATGCAAGACTGTCAGAAAATTGTGGCCGCATACAATTAGGATACAAAACTTGAATAGGAACCGGAAGAACAGTTCAAGCCTGTTTCACGATGTCGAAAGAAAAATAATTCGAACAAATTTGTATGAAAACTATTCGAAAGAATTTTAAAAACTGAGTGTTTCACATACAAATTTTTTCGACTCATTTTTCCTTCGACATCGTGGAACAGACAGTAATAGCAGTGTTAATGGATCACTGGAATTGGTGAGCATGCAAGCTGACTCGAACTTATATTCAACAGATAAAGCCACAACTGCCCAGATCGTGGAAAGCAATCAATTGTTTATCACCTCCTCTTAATTTGTTTAGATATATATTTCTGGGTTTACTTATACTGAATGATCTATCTGAGATATTGATTACCAGACTGTATGATATAATTGGATTCATTTATACGATAGGTTAGATCTAGTACTATTTTCACTAGCATCTGAACTCGTTCTCATACGTGTAAAGGTACTATTCTAACCTTTTTTAAAAAAGTAGTAGAAATACTACTTTTTAAAAAAAGTAGTAGAAATAATACTATTTAAAAAAATTAGTAGTAAAAATACTATTTAAAAAAAGTAGTAGTAAAAATACTACTTTTTTAAAATAAAAAGGAGTATTTCTACACTCCTTTTTGTTAAAATAGTAGTAGAAATACTACCTTTTTTACAAAAAGTGGTAGAAATACTACCTTTCTTTAAAAAAGTAGTAGAAAAATACTACATTTTTAAAAAAAGTAGTAAAAATAATAGCTTTTTAAAAAAGTAGTACAAATACTACCTTTTTTATAATAGTAGTAGAAATACTCCTTTTTGTTAAAATAGTAGTAAAAATACTACCTTTTTTACAAAAAGTGGTAGAAATACTACCTTTCTTTAAAAAAGTAGTAGAAATACTACCTTTTTTATAATAGTAGTAAAAATACTACCTTTTTAAAAAAGTAGTAAAAATAGTACCTTTTTTATAATAGTAGTAGAAATACTACTTTTTTAAAATCGTACCAGAAATACTACTTTTTTAAAAAAGTAGTAGAAATACTACAGATTTTACAGATTTTTTTCGACATGATTTCTTCGATACCAATCCATTGCAGCAGATATTTTTGCAGGCATTCTTTTATATAAATATCCGGATTTATATCTAAAGACATGACAATAGGGGTGCTTTTCAGACCACAATTATAAATTGATGTTCTATTTTTTTGCGCGATCATTTTCGGAGAGATCCGGATTTTGCTTTATTGAACGTAGTATAGTTCTGTTTTTTAATAAAAATTACAATTTCAAAAAGCTATTAATTATAAACCAACATTTACACATTTATTTTAACGCATATTTAATTTGGTTAAACAAAAATATTATTTTAATTTAAGCATTTTTTAACATTCCCTGTATGTTATTGTTGTTGATTAAAGATTTTGGTCTTAAGCAAACTGCATTTTTGTGTTTTTTTTCTTGTATGTTATTATTAAACAAAAACAACATAAATACCAACAAAAAAAATATAACAAAATCAAATCAAAACAAACTTTTAAAATGTGAATGTAGTGCAGTTCAGTTCAGAGTCACAGCATTTTTATTTTTATGTCGAGTTTGTTGCCTGGCTAGTTTGGAGTAGATGTTGCTGCTGCTGCGATTGCAACTGCAGTGTGGTATGACAGAGAGACTGTTGTTGCTGTTGATTGTTCACTTAGTGCGCTAATCTGCGTACCCTACTTTCACTCCATACCAAGCAAATGAAAATTGAAGAAAAAAAAAAAGAAAAACCAACAGCAACAAAAATCGTAAGAAAATACACAAAAAATCTTATAAGCATACAAACAACAACCAAACTTACCCCAAACTGAAAACTTCAAGAACAACAACAAAAAGCAACCAAAAAACTACAACAAACTATGTAAGCTGCAATCAGCGACAGCCAGGCAGCCAAGGCAGTCAAACCTGGCACAAGAGAGAGAGATACTCGTATGTACACAGATACTCACTAGGGTGGCCCTTATTTTGCACTTTTGCAAAACAAATTTTTCAAAATAAAAGCTAAAAATATGAAAAAATCAGACATTTTTAAGTGATATACCCAATAAAATACAAAAACTAGACCTAAAAGATTAAAAGTTGCAAATAGGAACCAACCTAATACTCAAACGTACAAGAAGAAAATCGTACAGCCAGGCTGGCAGGCAGTCAGCCAGGCCAGCCAACTAACCAACCAACCATTCAGCCAGTTAAGCTTTGCTTGGAAACTCGTCGTATGTTGTTGGTTGTTTGGTATGTCTGAATATTTCTCTCTGTGTGTTTGTCTGAATGTAAGTGCTATGTCATGCCAAATATTGGCAGCATACCATAAGCTTCCATTCAAAATATATTTATGTTTTGTTCACCATCATGCCATGCCATCATCCATCCATGCTGCAACAACACAAACCCAAAAGCCACAGCACACAACACACAGCTACAACAACTAATCATGCAGTAACCAGTATTTGTTGTTTTTCTTGTGCTGCTTGCTGTTGAATTGAACTCCACTTTTGGCATTCCTTTTCTTTTTATTGTTGCTGTTGTTGTAGTTGTTTTTGCAATTTTTGTTATTTTTTTGATACCGATTAGTGACGAAAACCCTAAAAAAAATATACGCAAAAAAATTCAACAAAACACCAGCCAGCTTCGGCACCAAAACCACCATCACCAGAGCAGCCTAACAACCAGCCACCAGCCAACAACAACTGGAAAAATTTTAACGTGCTCACAAACATTGTTGCAGATTTTAAATATTTTTAAAACACAGCACAGTGGAGCAATTGCGAAAATATATGTGGAATTTTTAAGGTTTACAGGCAGCCACGAAGTGAAGAAAAGGAAGAGCAGCTCACGTGGGTCCAAACAATGGTTCCTTTGTGTTACCTGAAAGTAACACAATGGTTCCGATTTTGACCCATTGTAGGTCCAACTTTCCTCATATCTCAGCCATTTGGGGACCGAGTTTGCTGATTTTAAATAGCAAACTTCTCGAAAGCATGTCTGACAGAATTATTGAAGATTTGGATCCCGAAGATATCTGGGAAAATTGATTTCAACGGACAGACAGACGGATGGACGGATCGACTCCGCTATCTATAAGGTTCCAGAATATATATACTTTATAGAGTCGGAAATGAAAAATGTAGAAATTACAAACGGAATGACAAAGTTATATATACCTCACGAAGGTGAAATATGATGTCCCAGAAACTTTAAGCGTAGATCTACTAATGCCGGACAGTGACAAAGAAGATGAAAAAAGGTCTCAGCCTCCTCCTCGCTTTGACAACTTCTGCAAAAGTCTTTGTATGACAAGCCAAGTCTCGTCGCCTGGTTACCAAAAGTGCAGTGTCCGGTTATGACCGCCACTAGACCACTCAATTGTGAGCTTGTCAAGCCAAGAAGATATGTTGTTCGTCCACGATCCAGTCGGGGCCATATAGTTCTGGTTATAGTGTATGTGGCTTCAACTAGCAAACAACTAGTTAACTAGCACGAAGGGGAATTCGAGCCAGAGGATAAAAAACCTCTTTAAATTTAATCGAAATATCAGACACATTCTTCTTCTAGCTTTTTTACAAAATAACAGGACATGTCCATCTTTCAAGGTCCATCAAATATGAACCGTTAATTTGATCAAAATGATAACAATTACATTTTACTCTAATATAAGAAAAAATAAAAATACAGCTAAAGGTTTTTATGGAATGGGTGATAAAGCTAACCTTTTGGCACATGAAGCTCTCGCGAATCAGAATCGGCATTTTTGTTATCACGTCAGATTCTAGAATTTTGCACTTCTGATTAAACCAGGATTTATCCATAATTTAGATCTAAACTTTTTTGGTTGGAATGAAGGTTTCATGCCCCATCCTAATTATGTTTTCCACCATTTTCGACATGTCTAAGAAACGGAGTTTTCCATTAAAATGCCGAAAGAAATCGTTGATACTTTGGGCATATTTTCCTGAGTATTGCGTATTTATTACAATTGCGAATTCATAATGGAAAAGCACGAGAACCTTTTTAGGAGTCCGGTTACAAAGTGACTGCAGTCCCATTACATGTGATAAGACATAGCTTCAATAATCATCGTCTGCTATAGTTATGTTTATCGTCAAATTTTAAAGTAGAACTGATAGTACTCCAACCTTTATTGTAACCTTCGAGATTATTGATCCCCGCCTTGGGCATGTTGAAATGTCTATACACAGAGAAAACAGATTTGTGATAGCAACCGAATTTGTTGCCAATCGAATGATTCTGTCTTAGTGACCGAATTTTACAGTTGTGGCTACACTATTTTGGAAGGGGCAACTAAAGTTTGGTTGCCTCAACTGAAATTCTTCTTTATCAACTGACTTTCTGTTGTTAGAACTGAAAAATTCTATGTGTGCAACCGAATCATTCGATTGGCAACAAATTTGGTTGCTATCATGAATCTGTTTTCTCTGTGTAGTCCTTCGCACCTTGGAACAAATGTAAATAGGCTCCAGATTTACGAAACATAACACTACATAAGACAATACAGGTAATTCAGAATTATTCGAATTAATCGATTTGATGACGTCGGGGCCGGGTGAACGCTGATAATCTGATTCTAGATGAGTACGTCCTGAATATTAATAGTGTCACCAAATAGGTGGAGTTTTTAGTTTCCTGCTCGCCAAGATAACTTCTGGTTTTGGGAAACTTTTTAAAATACAAGTGATCATAGATAATCGTCGTCTTTCCATTTGGATCGATATTTGCCGACTTATAGCCAATATATATTTTTCAGTTAATTTTTATATGAAAAATCGATTTTGGATTGAAAATATAAGTTCACTATTTACCGACTAATAGCCACATTTATGGTTCTGTTAATTTTCCTCTGGTCTTGGGCCTATTGACCTTTAAATTCTACAATTTAACTGTTTGGTATAATTGAAATTGAATCTCAAATATTTTAATTTTAATATTAGGAGTCAACATCCTAATGATGGCCCACAGTCCTCCTTCTGATATCTTTCAAAGTTTTGCTGCACATAGAAACAAACATTCAGACATACTTACATACGAGTACATTCATATAATATTTTATTACCATTTTATTTTTGTTGAAAATTACAAACTTTATGGTATTTTTCGTATTTTTTTCTTTTTCTTTTATTTTATTTTTTTTCTTCCTTTTTGCTTGCTTTCTATCTTCATCTCCTTGTGCTTTAGTTAATATCAAAATGTGCAAGCCAATTCGCAATCATTTGCTGTTGTTGTTGTTGTTGGTGTATTTCTGGTCTTTAGTTTTCTGGATGCCAAGGAACTTTTCGAGTTTTACAGCAAAAATTCCTTATATAGTATTTACCTTAAAATGCCTCAGAGGGCTACATGATCAGCAGCAGCAGCACAAGCATACAACTGTTTGCAGCAACAATAATTCAACAACAACTACACAAACAGCAACATCCCTAAGAGGTTTTACCTCTTACTCCAACTCGTACTATGTACTCTGTATGTATGTATTTTTGTGTTTAGCCAGAAAGACAGGCTTGTTCATCAGTTGTTGTAGTCGTCGTACGTGCAATTTAAAGTCGAAAACATTTGCCATACTCGTAAAAGATCGGGACGGACAGCAAGTCGAAGGACGGACAATATTACAGACAGACAACAATCTGAAAGTATTTAAAGCAGTTGAAATTCTGTTCTAAATAAATTCCTAAGAAATACATAATATATACACAAAAAAATACATTCAAAAATATATGAGTGTGTAGAACAAATGTGTAGCTGAACCGTAGTTTTAGTTCTTTTTTTTATTTGTTGGTCTGATATGTTATTTTCCTGAAGAAAATTTAAATAAAGAACGTAGTTGAAATGTGTTAGCTGTAGGGTACACCATCATTTTATCTCTTTAGTTACTTTACTGAAGATTTTTATCAATTTTTATTGAAAATATAAGTGAACGCAGATGATCGTCCTTTTCCATTCGGGCTACTGTTTACCGTTTTATAGCCACTTTTATATTTCAGCTGTTTTTCATATGAAAAATCGATTTTTGATAGAAAATGCAAGTGATCACAGATGATCGTCCTTTTTCCATTTGGACCACTATTTACCGTTTTATAGCCACTTTTATGTTTAGTTGTTTTTCATATGAAAAATCTATTTTTGGTTGAAAATACAAGTGATCACAGATGATCGTCCTTTTTCCATTTGGACCACTATTTACCGACTTATAGCCACTTTTATGTTTTAAATAATTTTCATATGAAAAATCGATTTTTGGTTGAAAATACAAGTGATCACAGATGATCGTCCTTTTTCCATTTGGACCACTATTTACCGTTTTATAGCCACTTTTATGTTTAGTTGTTTTTCATATGAAAAATCTATTTTTGGTTGAAAATACAAGTGATCACAGATGATCGTCCTTTTTCCATTTGGACCACTATTTACCGACTTATAGCCACTTTTATGTTTTAAATAATTTTCATATAAAAAATCGATTTTTGGTTGAAAATACAAGTGATCACAGATGATCGTCCTTTTTCCATTTGGACCACTATTTACCGTTTTATAGCCACTTTTATGGTTTAGTTGTTTTTCATATGAAAAATCGACTTTTGGTTGAAAATACAAGTGATCACAGATGATCGTCCTTTCTCCATTTGGACCACTATTTACCGTTTTATAGCCACTTTTATGTTTTAGTTGTTTTTCATATGAAAAATCGATTTTAGGTTGAAAATATAAGTGATCACAGATGATCGTCCTTTTTCCATTTGGACCACTATTTACCGACTTATAGCCACTTTTATGTTTTAGTTGTTTTTCATATGAAAAATCGATTTTTGGTTGAAAATACAAGTGATCACAGATGATCGTCCTTTTTCCATTTGGACCACTATTTACCGTTTTATAGCCACTTTTATGTTTTAGTTGTTTTTCATATGAAAAATCGATTTTTGGTTGAAAATACAAGTGATCACAGATGATCGTCCTTTTTCCATTTGGACCACTATTTACCGTTTTATAGCCACTTTTATGTTTTAGTTGTTTTTCATATGAAAAATCGATTTTTGGTTGAAAATACAAGTGATCACAGATGATCGTCCTTTTTCCATTTGGACCACTATTTACCGTTTTATAGCCACTTTTATGTTTTAGTTGTTTTTCATATGAAAAATCGATTTTTGGTTGAAAATACAAGTGATCACTGATGATCGTCCTTTTTCCATTTGGACCACTATTTACCGACTTATAGCCACTTTTATGTTTTAAATAATTTTCATATAAAAAATCGATTTTTGGTTGAAAATACAAGTGATCACAGATGATCGTCCTTTTTCCATTTGGACCACTATTTACCGACTTATAGCCACTTTTATGTTTTAAATAATTTTCATATAAAAAATCGATTTTTGGTTGAAAATACAAGTGATCACAGATGATCGTCCTTTTTCCATTTGGACCACTATTTACCGTTTTATAGCCACTTTTATGGTTTAGTTGTTTTTCATATGAAAAATCGACTTTTGGTTGAAAATACAAGTGATCACAGATGATCGTCCTTTCTCCATTTGGACCACTATTTACCGTTTTATAGCCACTTTTATGTTTTAGTTGTTTTTCATATGAAAAATCGATTTTTGGTTGAAAATACAAGTGATCACAGATGATCGTCCTTTTTCCATTTGGACAACTATTTACCGTTTTATAGCCACTTTTATGTTTTAGTTGTTTTTCATATGAAAAATCGATTTTAGGTTGAAAATATAAGTGATCACAGATGATCGTCCTTTTTCCATTTGGACCACTATTTACCGACTTATAGCCACTTTTATGTTTTAGTTGTTTTTCATATGAAAAATCGATTTTTGGTTGAAAATACAAGTGATCACAGATGATCGTCCTTTTTCCATTTGGACCACTATTTACCGTTTTATAGCCACTTTTATGTTTTAGTTGTTTTTCATATGAAAAATCGATTTTTGGTTGAAAATACAAGTGATCACAGATGATCGTCCTTTTTCCATTTGGACCACTATTTACCGTTTTATAGCCACTTTTATGTTTTAGATAATTTTCATATGAAAAATCGATTTTTGGTTGAAAATACAAGTGATCACAGATGATCGTCCTTTTTCCATTTGGACCACTATTTACCGTTTTATAGCAACTTTTATGTTTCAGTTGTTTTTCATATGAAAAATCGATTTTTTGGTTGAAAATACAAGTGATCACAGATGATCGTCCTTTTGCCATTTGGATCACTATTTACCGACTTATAGCCACTTTTATGTTTTAGATAATTTTCATATGAAAAATCGATTTTTGGTTGAAAACACAAGTGATCACAGATGATCGTCCCTTTATGTTTTAGATAATTTTCATATGCAAAATCGATTTTTGGTTGAAAATACAAGTGATCACAGATGATCGTCCTTTTTCCATTTGGACCACTATTTACCGTTTTATAGCCACTTTTATGTTTTAGATAATTTTCATATGAAAAATCGATTTTTGGTTGAAAATACAAGTGATCACAGATGATCGTCCTTTTTCCATTTGGACCACTATTTACCGTTTTATAGCCACTTTTATGTTTTAGTTGTTTTTCATATGAAAAATAGATTTTTAGTTGAAAATACAAGTGATCACAGATGATCGTCCTTTTTCCGTTTGGACCACTATTTTTGTCTGCTTATAGACAAGTTTGTGTTTCGATGGGATAGGATATTTACTGTGAAATTACAGCATTTGGTATATCCCATTAGTTGCCACACCACTGTTTCACATCTTTTGCACAAATAACTTTCAGATATTCACAATCTTGAACAAAAACCAAAAATAAATAAAAACAAACAACAGCGTTCTTTACTCGTATATCCTACAAACACATACATTTGCAAGTAAAACTACACACACACAGCCAAAAACAAATACTCTTAAATATTTACGAGTGAATTCACTTGAATACGTAGTAAAATACGAAAACTCCAACAAACATTAAAAAATTTAAAAAGAAAAAAAAAACGTATCGTTTGCATTGCAACGAATGCGCGCGTGCGCATACAATATTTGCCCCATAAGCAGCAATAACTCAGATGATGGTACTGGCTGTTGCTGTTGTTGTTACTGCAGCAACAATCTGTTGTCTTAGTATTCAAAAACCCCAACAATTCCCCCAACTCCTTATGTATGCACGTGTATTTAATGAAGGTTTTTGGGGAAGATTCGGTTCTTTTTTTTATAAATACATGCACAAAAAAAAAACATATAAACCCATATGTACATACAAACATCGGTAAAAATTCGTAGGTATGTATGTCAGTCAATCTCCTTCATCTTTTCATACATTGAAAATGTTCAGAATTAAGAATGAACGAAGACAACATGAAGCGAAAATATAAACAGTCAACAGGGTATGTTCTTCTTTGTATTCTATTTGTACGCGAATACATTTTGAAATTTTCTCTACGAAGATGTTGTTTTTTTTTGTGTATTTTTTCTTTAGAAATTATTCTTTTGGGGAGTGAGTTTCAATATTTGAGCAAAAAAAACTTCAACAGAGTCTGAAGAAAAAAAGCAATGTTGGTGATTTTAAATGCATATTTTAACTACAATTACTGTGGGGGGCAAAAAAGAGCAAACTTAAAACTATCTTGCTGCCGTCAACATTCCTGTTTCCTTCATAGTGTTACCTCAACCACTTCAAGACTCTTTCTCTCTCATCAACTCAGCTTCTCTTTCATCAACTGAGTTGATGCTGTGACCTTTTATTATTTCTGGTGTTATTCAGTCTCCACTTCATTCATCAAGAAGTCCAAAATACATCCTAGTAACCGTGCGTTCCTTCTCCAAAATACTCCATAACCTTCGTGTAATCAAACAGAACTCTTCCAGACATCGTTATCTTAAATATATGCTGAGGTTGAGCTAACGAACTTGATTTCCGCAAGAGTTTCGTCCGACTTGGTTCCAACCAACTACGTCAGAAGCAGAAATCCAGTCATGACCAAAAAGTGGCATCCGCTTCTTGACCTTAAAAGCAATACTTCGCCGTATCACATCCAAGTGAAAAGGAGCCGCAACCAGCAGGACCTGAAGAGCTTCTGTCGAGACCGCATGGCAAACTGGCATGCAAGCCAGCATCTCTCTCTGACTTTTTCCTGTCCATAACAGACATGACTGTTTCGTACCATACAGATGACCCAAACAAAACAAAAATACCATCATATATCGTACGCACAACAACGGTAGTAAGCTTTTCTCGAACTACAGAGAGATGAACCAAGATCTGAGACTAACGTCGCCAGATCGAACATCATCACAGTCTTATCACTCTCTTCAGTTCAACACTAGACTGACCTTCGATCAAGATGAGCAAGTCATCCGCGTACGCACAGAGTCGGAAAGACGCTGCCAGAGACCTAAAGGGACCCATCATTAGGTTTCAAATAAACCGCAGATAAACCCCAGAGAGCAGATAGACCCTTGACAACATCCCTAAAAATAGTATCATTGCTGCCTACCACAAAAGCGTTCCTACCGTTGAAGTGCCATGCGTCCTCGACGGATTTCCCCTCCTTAAATCCGAACTGAATCTCAGAAGCCACCTCATTGGAGAACTCCCTCAGTCTTTACACCATAATCCTTTCCAACACTTTTCCAAGTACCGATAGGAGGCTGATAACCCGATATGAGCGACGATCATTCCTCACTTTGTCAGGCGACTTCAGGAGCACCACACCTTTAAAATAGTCATTGCTGATACACCTCTCAAAGACTAACTCCAGATATTCCTCAACTTCCATTATTTCCAGTGGTGGAGGACCAATATTCTTCCCATAGGGAAGACGATCAGGGACAATGGTAACAAACGGCTGTAAGCCGGCTGAGCCGAGCCGCCGATCAATTTTCCTTAGTAATTTCATAAAATTTTCAAAATTTCAATTTTTTAATTTTTTAGAATTTGAGTAGTTACTCTTTAGTCGGCTGACAGCAGGCTAGCCGCTGCCGCCGCGAAATTTGGTCGGCGCAGGTCTCTGCCGAGAACATCCCAATGGAAAGAAATGCGACTTAGTTAAGGTCAGCAGCTGCAAGTGTGATGTAGTAGAGGAATTTTTCTTACTCGTCGAAAGAACTGTGAGATGTATGAACCATAACATAGTTGGGAGAATCAAAATACAGTTATTATGGTGGTATGGACATGTCAGTCGAATTGATAGCAATGCAAACGCAGACAGGGAAGATGGAAACTTTGATGGAAATGCCAAATGGAGAACATTAGTATCCTTGGAATTATGAACTGGAGAGAACACATACTTGCAACACCAACTCCTCAGATCGATTCCACCTTCATTTACTGAACGGAAATTTGCATATATTTTGAACAAGCCACAATCCGCATAAAAGACATTAATTTTTTAGTTTTCTATTTATGACCAATGATGTTGACAATTTTAGTTTTTAAGATTCCAATCTTACGGGCTATTTATGGTCAATCATTTGTTACCAAATGTGTAAATAAAAATCAAAGTATTTTCATTTTTATTATTATTTACCCAACGTTTCGTTTGTTTGTTTCAAACTTCTTCAGGGGTTTTCTTTTATTGTTGAATTGAAATTCTATTGTTTACATTGTCAATTAACTTATTATTTAAAAAACTGGACTTCACGACACAGAATTAATAAATAAATAAATAATCATTACAACACAAACATATACTATAAGTCAAACTTAATACTAATATCACAGAACTTCAATTTTTATTAGCAAAAGAAGACCAAAAGGACTAAGTATACGTTTAATGTGCGCGTAGATATCTACATAGTGAAGACCTCTGTCGCAGCCATGACATTAATGCCAAAAGGAGAACCATCCATTAGTGGATATCACCTGATGAAAAAAACTCCTTCTCCTGGTGATATTAGCCAAACATAATATACTCCATGACAAAGGTCGCCCAGCAAGGAAATAGTTATCAACAACAGCTAAAAAGGAACCATTAGTTTGATGAGGAGTATTGAGTCGCCAACGAAGCTAAGAATATATCAAATAAGAAACAATATTGGGAGTTCAAGAGGGAAGAAAAACAATTTCATAGATGTAATTGGAAATACGACAATACGAGGAAATAGAAAACAACGGACGAAGATCATGCTGAAGAAAGCAACCCACAATCAATCATAGACAATTATGTAGAATGACCGACCACCATCTAACCAAGATAAGGTCAAAGTACCAAGAATCCGGCTTAAAAATAATCTGCTTATAAAGTGTTTGCATAAGCAAGTCCGAACCATGTGGAAGAAGGAAAGCATGCCTTCTGATTGGAACCTCAGCGTGCTATGTCGGGCACACAAACAATAAAGATAATCACGTTTGTGTCGATTAGCGCGACCTTAAAACTCAATGAAATTTCTCAACTCAAAGTCACTTAGGCCGAACAAATCAACAGTCGATAAAATTTTCTTACTCCAACAAATCTTGGAGAAGATGCATGAAAATCAATTCGACTCCGATTATTATTATTAATAGCGAGGCTTCACTGCGACCCATAGCAACTTTAATTTTATCATTACAGGTTCAGGCTATTTATGAATCTATTTATCCTGTTAGATGATAGAACAAAAGCATCAGGTCGTTCCGAGCCATTTTGCTCTGATCGTCGCCAACATTGGATAGTCACAAAGCATTGCGCAACTCTCAGAATCTTCACTGGTTTGCCTAAAGCAAATTGCTGGTGTCTAAGGACACAATGTCCAGTAAATAATCCAAGAATTTCTCTCAAATCAATCCTTTCGTGAGATGGCAACTTTTGGGATATACTTTTGGATTGCCTGAGTCCATTCAAGTTACCGTAATGACAGGCAAATTCCGATTCAACCCAAGATCGAACTCTTTCTGTAGACTATCAACACGGGATACCAAAGAAAGGAGGAGGTTCAATGAAAGAAGTCGGCCTATAAGGTCCCCGTGTGATCCCCATGACCAGATACCCAGCATAATGTTAGATCATTATGCTCAGGGAACACCTTTGTGTTCCCTTTGACCTTTTTGGAACCATCGGCATTATCGTGCGAAGAAGGATGTAGTATAGTCTGTCCTCAGATCTCTTTCAGGTATAAGGACTCTAAAGATCTTGCGTAACTCCAAAGTAGTTAATATATAATCGTTACTGCAATACTAGGGTCATTCCTAATCGACTTCGATACTCCTAGAGAAAAAAACAGTTTGAAACCGTTTTTAAATATGGGATCGTTGAAAGATTTGTAAGTCTTTGCAAAATGATACTGAACGTCACTAAATCTACGGAAGGATAGAGCGAGATGCTACTGGATCCTTTTCTAAAATTGAGAAGGAATCGACGAAAGTCGATCTGAAGATAAAGGCAGGGCAAGACGAAATTTATTCTTGAAATTGTCCGAGAAACAGAGACCTGCGCCGAACGGCTGTAAGCTGAGCCGAACCGCCGATAAATTTTCAAAACCTCCGCCGCCGTTTATGATAAAAGTTCCTTAGTAATTTCATAAAATTTTCAGAATTTCACTTTTTCAATTTTTAATTTTTTAGAATTTGAGTAGTTACCCTTTAGTCGGCTGACAGCCGGCTAGCCGCCGACGACCGTTTTTGGAGTCAGCCGCCGCCGCCTCGAAATTTAGTCGGCGCAGGTCTCTGTCGAGAAAATCCCAATGGAATGAAATATGACTTAGTTAAGGTCGGCAGCTGAAAGTGTGATATATTAGAGGAATTTTTATTACTCGTCGAAAGAACTGTGAGATGTATGAACCATATACTGACATTAACATGGTTGCGAGAATCAAAATACAGTTATTATGGTGGTATGGACATGTCAGCCGAATTGTTAGCAATGCAAAAGCAGACAGGGAAGATGGAAACTTTGATGGAAATGCCAAATGGAGAAAATTAGTATCCTTGGAATTATGAACTGGAGAGAGCACATACTTGCAACACCAACTCCTTAGATCGATTCCACCTTCATTTACTGAACGGAAATTTTATGATTTTGTTTAAGTAGCAGCCGTACTTTATGGATTTCACAAACATTGTGAGAGTTGATTAAAAAATAATTATTTCATTGAAAACAGTAAGCAAAATGCAAGTTAACGACTTTTGGCTTTCAGTGTAAAAAACACTGAAATGAAAAAAAACATTTCAAAAAGAAAAACAACCTCAAACATATAGAAATAAAACTTAAAAAAAAGTAAAAAAAATATATTTTTGCACAGTAGCACTTTTTGGTGTTTAATGTGAGCTTGATTTTTGCAGTGAAAACAGCAGCAACTATAACGAAACCAACAGCAACAACAAGAACAAGATCATGATGCAAGCCAGACCAGGCCAGCAAGCAACCACAGCCAGCCACTGGTAATGGTGGTAGTACGAGTACAAGAAGTAGTAGTAACATGCTCCAAAACCATAACAACCGTTGATGGTAGCAGGCTCATAAACTACAGCAACAGCAGCAGCCAACTCTACTACTAACAGAAGCCCAAACAGCAGCAACAGGCCCAACAACAACAACAACAAAAATCTTTCTTAAATGAATGAAGTAAGAACTAAAGAAAATTTCGATGAACAAAAAAAAAAAGCCTTTTTGTTCAACATGCAGCAGCATTCTTCGTGTCATTGCAATGTCTTGCAATTGCCTTAAAAAAATCTATATATTTACGAGCAACAGGCAGCAAAAGCAACAAAACTACGTATTCAAGCTGAAAAATATGAACGACAGACACAGAACGAGCTATGTGGAAAACAAAAACAACAAAAAAACAATATATATGCAACATTGTTATTGTTTTTGAGTTTTTAATTTGTGGCTACTCGTTTTGCGCTGTAAACCAAAACAGCAACAACAATAACAACCAAATAAATAACCACCACGTAACAACAACAACTACAAAAAATCGGAGAGCCTTCTCTAAAAGTTCTACTAAAAACGACATTGGTAAAAAATCAAAAAAAAAATAAATAATACAGAAAAAATTAAAGAACACTGTCCTGACTGTTGCACAGTGGGTTCGATCGCCAAAAAAAAAGTGGTAATAAATCTGAATCTTCTAAACTACTGTGCCACACAAAAACGTGTGGCCTACATATTTATATATTAGATTTTAGTTTTGTCCGTTAGATAGATAATTCATGAAACTACTAGAAGATGGCACTGTGTATATAAACAGTAACAGCAGGTTGCAGTCCACCTCTACGATTCATTTCTACATTATTGTGCACTCGGAAAATTCAGATTTATTACCAATTTTTCTCAGATCGACACCACTGTGTGTTTGGTTGCATTCAGCCATGCCTGTTTGCTGTTTGTGTTGCCAGTCTGACTGACTGCCTGGCTGGCTGGATGGCTGCAATGTTTTGCGGGTATGAAATATTATATTTATATGAGAATTTTTGATTAATGACCCATAATCAAAGTTAATGGACTTTTTGATTATCATGTTTTTTTAAACAACATGATGGAATGCCCGCGTATACTCGATTACTTCTGCCTCTTCATCCAATTCTATCCTCTACTTCATGCTCTTCTCGTTCATGTATCGATCGCTTCATCTTGTTTTTGTTTTTATTTCTGTTGTTAGCTTGTTATTGTTTTCCTCGGTATTTTTTGTTTTTTTTTTTTGATTATTTAAAAGAAAGCTTGAGTTTAGTTAAAAATCAAAATATTTTGAAGGACAAATTCAAATGTTGGCTTTTCAAGAAAAATCCAAACTCAAAACATAACACGATTTTCAGAATAAAAAGTTCCTGTTTCTTTTTCAATAAACGTTTTAACATTAGTCGGTGATTGAATCAATCATTTTTTTAATCATACAAACTTGAAATCTTATCATTATATTACGAATAAGTTCAAAAAAAATAGTTTATTTGTAATTTTTGTACATGAAATATGAACAATATATTAAAATGTGTTTAAGGTACTATTTTACATTACTGGTACTTTTAGCTTTTTTCGCTTCATTTTTATCAATTTCTAGACAAAATAGCTTAAAACTTATAAAAGTACTTTTTTAAAAATTTGGTACTTTTTTCACTATACATTAGTTGAGTTGTATACATATTTTTTATGCCGTTTTTAATATTTTTATTTATTTAAAATAATTTTTTGTTCGAATATAAATCATTATTTTCATTTCAAAACATTGAAAAAAATATAAGTACTTTTGTATTTATTCAATTTTAAATACTTTTTTTCATTACTCATTATTCGCTACATTTTAGTACTTTTCTTACTTTTTTTTGAATATTTTTATCATGTTTTTTTTTTAATTAAACAGTTTTGTGTTAATTTATATTTATAAATGAATCATAAATTCCATAAATTTTTGCAAAAATAACTCAAATATTTACCTACAACGAAGAACATGTTAATCATAAATACATATACCTTTATTTAAAAGATTTATAAATATTTATCTAAAGATTAATATGTCATCATACATAATTAGATATAATAGAAGGAAATAAGATACGAGTACTTATAAGCAAAACAAGAAATATGTAAAATAAATAACTTTTGATAAAATTAAAGCAAACAAGTACGAGTGTTATATTAGGCTGTGTCGAATCTTATATACCCTTCACCAAATTATAATTCAAAATACAAATTTTAAATATTTTGAGGTAAACAAAATTTTATTCTTTTTTCCAAAGTTGTTTTTTTAATTTTTTGGAAAATTTTTTTTTCGAATTATTTAAAATTTTTTTCTTAAATTTTAAAAAAAATTTTTTGTTTTTAATTTTTTTTTTTTTGGTGAAAAAAAATCGGGTTAAAAAATATTTATTCCGATTTTGACCCATTGTAGGTCCAACTTACTATGGTCTTATATACGTCGTTGAAAAGGTCTTTGAAATATCTATCATTAGATATCCATATTGTCTATATTAATGACTTAGTTAATCCAGATATAGGTCAAAAAGATGTAAAAAATCGAGGTTGTCCTGGTTTTTTCCTCATATCTCAGCCATTTGTGGACCGATTTAGCTAATTTTAAATAGGAAACTTCTCGAAAGCATGTCTGGTAGAATTATTGAAGATTTGGATCCCGAAGATATCTGCGGTCTTCAGAAAATTGATTTCAACAGACAGACAGGCAGACGAACTGACAGGCAGACGGACAGACAGACATACGGACATGGCTTAAACGACACCGCTATCTATAAGGATCCAGAATATATATACTTTATAGGGTCGGAAAATTATATTATGGAAATTACATACCGAATGACAAACTTATATAAGAGTGTTATATTCGGCTGAATCGAATCTTGTATACCCACCAGCAATATGTGACAATAAAATATTTTTTCTGATATGGGATTATATGGGGGGTAAGGTCAATTATGGACTGATCCTCACAAAAGTTGGTAGAAAGAATGAGGTTCATATAAAACTTGTTGATGTCCAATTTCATCACGATATTATTTATTATATTCAAGTCAAGTTCAAGTCAATTTCTGAAGGGGAGTACTAGGGACAAATGTTGCCCGAATTTTCCATATCTTACACTATAATTTCTGAGTACATATTTTTAAGACTTTTTTGTAAAAGTGGTATTTCTTTTTGTTGTTTTTGTAAAAAGTATTATTTTTTCAGACTTTTTCTAAAAAGTAGTATTTATACTGGTTTTTCTAAAAAAAGTAATAATTTTAGTACTTTTTCTATAAATTAGTATTTCTAAAACTTTTTCTAAAAATGTAATAATTTTAGTACTTTTTCTAAAAAAGTAGTATTTCTACTACTTTTTCTAAAAAGTAGTATTTCTACTACTTTTTCTAAAAAGTAGTATTTCTACTACTTTTTCTAAAAAGTAGTATTTCTACTACTTTTTCTAAAAAGTAGTATTTCTTCTACTTTTTCTAAAAAGTAGTATTTCTTTTACTTATTCTAAAAAGTAGTATTTCTTCTACTTATTCTAAAAAGTAGTATACATATTTTTTAAAAAAAGTAGTAATTTTAGTACTTTTTCTATAAATTAGTATTTCTAAAACTTTTTCTAAAAAGTAGTATTTTAGTACTTATTCTAAAAATTTTTATTTCTACTACTTTTTCTAAAAAGTAGTATTTCTTTTTTAAAAAAGTAGTATTTCTGTACTTTTTCTAAAAAAAAGTAGTATTTCTACTACTTTTTCTAAAAAAAAGTAGTATTCTTACTACTTTTTCTAAAAAAAGTAGTATTCTTACTACTTTTTCTAAAAAAAGTAGTATTTCTACTACTTTTTCTAAAAAAAGTAGTATTCTTACTACTTTTTCTAAAAAGTAGTATTTCTACTACTTTTTCTAAAAAGTAGTATTTCTACTACTTTTTCTAAAAAGTAGTATTTTAGTACTTTTTCTAAAAAGTAGTATTTCTACTACCTTTTCTAAAAAGTAGTATTTCTACTACCTTTTCTAAAAAATAGTATTTCTACTACTTTTTCTAAAAAAGTAGTATTTCTACTACTTTTTCTAAAAAGCAGTATTTCTACTACTTTTTCTAAAAAGTAGTATTTCTACTACTTTTTCTAAAAAAGTAGTATTTCTACTACTTTTTCTAAAAAGTAGTATTTCTACTACTTTTTCTAAAAAGTAGTATTTCTACTACTTTTTCTAAAAAGTAGTATTTCTACTACTTTTTCTAAAAAGTAGTATTTCTACTACTTTTTCTAAAAAATAATATTTTTTTATTAAAAAAGTAGTATTTTAGTACTTTTTCTAAAAAGTAGTATTTTAGTACTTTTTCTAAAAGTAGTATTTCTACTACTTTTTCTAAAAAGTAGTATTTCTACTACTTTTTCTAAAAAGTAGTATTTCTACTACTATTTCTAAAAAGTAGTATTTCTACTACTTTTTCTAAAAAATAGTATTTTTTTATTAAAAAAGTAGTATTTTAGTACTTTTTCTAAAAAGTAGTATTTCTACTACTATTTCTAAAAATTAGAAAAAACTACTTTTTAGAAAAACTAGTATTTCTACAACATTTTAAGAAAAAAGTTGCGTTTTTAGTGCTTTTTCTAAAAATGAATATTTCTACTACTTTTTCTAAAATGTAGTATTTATTTTTTAAAAAAGTAGTATTTCTGTACTTTTTCTAAAATAAGTAGTATTTCTGTACTTTTTCTAAAAAAAAGTAGTATTTCTACTACTTTTTCTAAAAAAAAGTAGTATTTCTACTACTTTTTCTAAAAAAAGTAATATTTCTACTACTTTTTCTAAAAAAGTAGTATTTCTACTACTTTTTCTAAAAAAGTAGTATTTCTACTACTTTTTCTAAAAAGTAGTATTTCTACTACTTTTTCTAAAAAGTAGTATTTCTACTACTTTTTCTAAAAAGTTGTATTTCTACTACTTTTTCTAAAAAGTAGTATTATTTCTACTACTAGTAGTAATTCTACTACTTTTTCTAAAAAGTAGTATACATACTTTTTTAAAAAAGTAGTATTTCTACTACTATTTCTAAAAAGTAGTATTTCTACTACTATTTCTAAAAAGTAGTATTTCTACTACTATTTCTTAAAAGTAGTATTTCTACTACTATTTCTAAAAAGTAGTATTTCTGCTACATTTTTTAAAAAAGTAGTAGAAAATACTACTTTTTAGAAAAAGTAGTATTTCTACAACATTTTAATAAAAAAGTAGTATTTTTACTACTTTTTCTAAAATGTAGTAATTATTTTTTAAAAAAGTCGTATTTCTACTACTTTGTGCAAAATTTTATCAGGATTGCCGCATAGGGGATATCCTGGACCGATTTTGCACATTTTCTGTTTTAATCTATATATATTAGAGTGACAATCAGTTGTATGGAAATAAATTTTTGTTAAAATTTTAAAGAGTGCCGGGTGGAATATTGTGACACTAGGCCTAAATGTTAAGTGCTGAAAATTTGAGCCAAATCGGGCAACGATTTCTGGACGCGCATCGAGGTCAAAGTTCAGATATATGCAAAATTGTACTGTTAATATGGAATAAATAGGTGAAACTCGTTAGCTTTCTGCATTGTTTTCTAGAAATATGTAGATTTATTTATATTAATGAATATTACATTAAAAAAAAAGTTTTGGAAATTAACCCTGTATCTCCTTTGGTTCAAAATGACCCAATACTGTATTATCGCCAAAATTAGAGAAAAATGCAAATTTTTCAGTTTTTGAAAAAATGTTGCTACTAAATAAATACTTTTGCAATTGAATGCAAAAGAATCGAAATATGTACGTAATTATCGTTGTAATGAAATATAAATGACAAAATTTAATTAAAAAATGTTAAAGTTATTACAAATTCGCCAGACCATTAACGTGTTTCAGGCCAATTGAACAAAAAAATTAAAAAAAAAATTTAGATATTTCGAGAAAAATTAAAATAAAAGCTCATTTTTACTTAAAATATGTCCATATTTACTTGTATATAAGTTTTTGTCTTCGTAGGATACCGTTAACCTATTCGCAGGTATGGCCAAAAAAAATAATTTTTTTTAAGGGCTGTTT
Organism: Calliphora vicina; assembly: GCF_958450345.1. Classification (NCBI taxonomy): domain Eukaryota; kingdom Metazoa; phylum Arthropoda; class Insecta; order Diptera; family Calliphoridae; genus Calliphora; species Calliphora vicina. The sequence goes on along the minus strand of NC_088781.1, from coordinate 13,485,649 downwards.
CAAAACTCCATTTTCAAATTTTTAAAAATTTTGTTAAACAAATTTCAGATTTTTTCGATCATCACATTGGGGTTTATTGAGATCAAAATAGGGAATAAAAATATGAAAAAATTATGTCAATACCTCTTACAGTTTTTCCGTACCTGCGATTGAAATTTTGCGTTTTTCAAGAAAAACTAATTTTTTGTCCATATTTAGGCGAATGAGTCCAATTTCCTTACTGTTATAAATTTTAAGTAAAACCTATTCATAATATTATAGTCCTTGTAATTTTAAATATGTTCTGAAAGTTTTACTGAAATCGGAAAACGATAACCTTTGAATCGTGAAGGTCAAAGGTCAAATTTTTCAATATTTGGAATTTCTAATGAAAAGATAGCGAAATGTTACATATTTTTGGGCCGATTTTCATGAAACTTGAGGAAAATATATATTGGGGTCTAGCATTTACAACAACATTGCAAAAATGAATTTTAACCTTTAAGAGGACTTGGGGTCAAAATGGTTGTGTTTTTCTTGATTTTAAAAGTTGAGAATAATTAGGACCCCAAGTGCTGCTAAGGATTAATTTCCATTTTTGTGCTGTTATTTTAAATTCTGGACTTTATGTTATATTTTCCTCAAGTTTCATGAAAATCGGCCCAAAAATATGTAACATTTCGCTATCTTTTCATTAGAAATTCCAAATATTGAAAAATTTTACCTTTGACCTTCACGATTCAAAGGTTATCGTTTTCCGATTTCAGTAAAACTTTCAGAACATATTTAAAATTACAAGGACTATAATATTATGAATAGGTTTTACTTAAAATTTATAACAGTAATGAAATTGGACTCATTCGCCTAAATATGGACAAAAAATTAGTTTTTCTTGAAAAACGCAAAATTTCAATCGCAGGTACGGAAAAACTGTAAGAGGTATTGAAATAATTTTTTCATATTTTTATTCCCTATTTTGATCTCAATAAACCCCAATGTGATGATCGAAAAAATCTGAAATTTGTTTAACAAAATTTTTAAAAATTTGAAAATGGAGTTTTGAAACAGCCGTTAAAAAAAATTATTTTTTTTGGCCATACCTGCGAATAGGTTAACGGTATCCTACGAAGACAAAAACTTATATACAAGTAAATATGGACATATTTTAAGTAAAAATGAGCTTTTATTTTAATTTTTCTCGAAATATATTAATTTTTTTTCCTAAATTTTTTGTTCAAGTGGCCTGAAACACGTTAATGGTCTGGCGAATTTGTAATAACTTTAACATTTTTTAACCAAATTTTGTCACTTATATCTCATTACAACGATAATTACGTACACATTTCGATTCTTTTGCATTCAATTGCAAAAGTATTTATTTAGTAGCAAAATTTTTAAAATATCTGGAAAATTTGCATTTTTTCCGAATTTTGGCGATAATACAGTTTTTGGGTCATTTTGACACAAAGGAGATGCAGGGTTAACTTCCAAAAAAAATTTTTTAATGTAATATTCATTAATATAAATAAATCTATACATTTCTAGAAAACAATGCAGAAATTTAACGAGTTTCACCTATTTATCCCATATAAATAGTATAATTTTGCATATATCTGAACTTTGACCTCGATGCGCGTCCAGAAATCGTTGCCCGATTTGGCTCAAATTTTCAGCACTTAACATTTAGGCTTAGTGTCACAATATTCCACCCGGCACTCTTTGAAATCTAAAAAAAAAAAATCGGCTGTCACTCTAATATATATAAAAGAGTAACGTTACTGACTGACTGACTGACTGACTGACTGACTGACTGACTGACTGACTGATTCATCATCGCACAGCCCAAACGGCTGAAGCTAGAATCATGAAATTTTAACTGTGGGTTCCTCCCTCCCCAAAACGATCCGATAAGAAGGGATTTTTGGAAATTCGAACGTTTAGGGGGTAAAAAAGGGTAAAAACGGGTAAATTCGGTAACCTTATATCTTAAAAACTAATAAAGATACAAAAAAACTTAAAATTGCATGTTACTCCATTCAAAAAATAAGCTGACAGGTGTTTCGTACTTTTTCGAAATTCGAAACTTTTAGGGGAGAAAACGGGTAAAAACTGTATTTTGGTACTTTTTTGGCACCCTATGTATCTTTTAAACCAATAAACATAGAATCAAATTTTAAATCGTATTCTTTACTTATCAAAAAATAAAAAATATAAGTTTGGTACTTTTTGGAAATTCTAACTCTTAAGGGATAAAAATTGTGTTTATTTTTGGTACTTTTTCATAAAATAAGTTTTTCTATAATTTGACATAGACATACGAATATTTTATTATGAGCTCCCAACACGTTACAGAAATTTATTTGAATAAAATTGTACCACCTCAATGGGGATAAAAAAGGTACCAAAAAGGGGATAAAATCGGGAAAATACATTATATTTGAAATTATTAAGCCAATTTTGATAATTTTTTTAACGTTGGTTCCTGGATTCATACAAAAATTAACTAACAGGGTGTTATTTGGAACTCGACTACCAAGGTGTATATTGGGCCAAATCCGGGTAAACAGTTTGGTACTTTTTTTAAAACATATTTATTCTTGGGCACATTAACACAGATTTTAATATTTTGAGACATGCATTTTGGCAAAATGGAATATTTTTAAATTTCAAACTTGATGGGTGTTCAAGGAAGAAAAGGGAAATTGGTACTTTTCTCCTAATGGTACTTTTTTAACATTTTAAATTATTTCAGTTATCGACATTAAAGTTAGCTGATATGTATCTGAGTGAAGTTAGTGTTAGGAATAGGGGATAATATTTAGGTACCAAAATGTGTGAACTGAACTATAGGTACTTTTTTGTTCTTCTAATGGTACTTTTTTGAAATTTCTATAACAATGGACTTAGAAACATGAAATTAAACATATATGGTCCTAAGTGAGTGAGAATTCTAGGGGGAGACTTTTTGGTACTTTTTCTTTATTGGAATGGTACTTTTTGTTATTTCTTCACCAATGAACCTAGAAACATGAAATAAAGCTTATATATAAACCGAGTGAGTGGGAAACCACAAGTGTGGGTTTTTTGGTACTTTTTCTATATTCTAATGGTACTTTTTTGAATTTTCTATAACTATGGACTTAGAAACATGAAATTAAGCATATATGGTCCTAGGTGAGTGACAATTCTAGGGGGAGACTTTTTGGTACTTTTTCTTTATTCTAATGGTACTTTTTTGAATTTTCTATAACTATGGACTTAGAAACATGAAATTAAGCATATATGGTCCTAAGTGAGTGACAATTCTAGGGGGAGACTTTTTGGTACTTTTTCTTTATTCGATTGGTACTTTTTGTAATTTCTTCACCAATGAACCTAGAAACATGAAATAAAGCTTATATGGAACCGAGTGAGTGGGAAACCACAAGTGTGGGCTTTTTGGTACTTTTTCTATATTCTAATGGTACTTTTTTGAATTTTCTATAACAATGGACTTAGAGACATGAAATTAAGCATATATGGTCCTAAGTGAGTGAGAATTTTAGGGGGAGACTTGTTGGTACTTTTTCTTTATTCGAATGGTACTTTTTGTAATTTCTTCACCAATGAACCTAAAAACATGAAATTAAGCTTGTATGGGCCGAAGTGAGTGGGAATCTACAAGTGACTGCTTTTTGGTACTTTTTCTATATTCTAATGGTACTTTTTGAATTTTCTGTAATAATGGACATAAAAATATGAAATTAAGCATATATGGTCCTAAGTGAGTGAGAATTCTAGGGGGAGACTTTTTGGTACTTTTTGTTTATTCTAATGGTACTTTTATTGAATTTTCTATAACAATGGACTTAGAAACACGAAATTAAACATATATGGTCCTAAGTGAGTGAGAAGACTTTTTGGTACTTTTTCTTTATTCAAATGGTACTTTTTGTAATTTCTTCACCAATGAACCTAAAGCCATGAAATTAAGCTTATATGGACCCGAGTGAGTCGGAAACAACAAGTGGGGGATTTTTGGTACTTTTTATATATTCTAATGGTACTTTTTTGAATTTCCTATAATAATGGACCTAGAGTTTCCAAAAAATGGAAGAATTTCAAAATCACGGTTTCGGTTTTAAAAAATTGAAAACCGATCGTCTTCGGTTTTTTGATAATTTATTAAATATGAAGTATTATAGAAACAAAATTAGTTGATAATATAGGAAATGATATACCAATCTAAAATTCAAACTTGACGGGTTATGGTTTAGTGAATGCGAATTTAATAGTGATAATCGATGGTAATATTTCCTTATTGCAATGGTACTTTTTGAATATTTTAAATAATAAACCTAAAAATTTAAAATTAGGAACACATTTTGCATTTTCTATAATAATGAACCCAGAACTATGACATTTACAATTAGATTCACAAAGTGAGACTTGATAGTACTATTTCTTTCTTCTAATTGGGGTGGCGAAGCGCACCGGGTCAGCTAGTAACTAAATATTTTAGTTAAGATAAAATATTTCTTTTGTTTAAAATGGCAAAAACTGAAAAAAAAGAAAATAAATATTAAACAGGGTAACATGATATTCCGCCTCCCCCCTCCATTAAGCTAAAATGATAACAAAATTTAAAATACTCTACTAAATATAAATAAAATATTTTTATAAAATTAGGCTTTAGTATTGTACTGTTGTCAATTAAAATTAATTATAAAATTGTTAAACAATTTCAAAATCCTAAAATATTGTCAAACACTCCTTGGCTTTAGGGCTTAAAAGTCGGTCAATCATTTGGCTTTTGAAATGAAAGAATTTTTCTTGTTTTATAAATAAAAAATATAGAGTTAGCAATCTTACAAATACGCCCACATTTTGTCCTTAACGATTACCAACGTTTTGGAATTGAAATTAAAAATTATAATTTTTATTTATCTAAAAATGCTGCTCCATTAATTTTCTGAAGGTTGTCAAATTAAATCTATCTATTGAATTGTATATGAGAGTATGAGTAGACGAAAAAAAACCAATAAATGTTTATAAAACTATTTCCATTGTTTGCCGTTTAGCGGTATAGTTAATAATGAATGACTGAACGACTGACTAAATGAATGAATGAATTATCGGAATGACTGAGAGGCGTGTGTGAATAATTGAATTTATTTGTTGCTATAGAAAGACACACTTTTTTCTAGTTTTTTTTTGTTTTTAAATATTGTTATTACTTTTTTTATTTAAAAATATGTATGAGTTTGATGATATTGCTAAAAAAATATAATAATACAATAATAATAGTGTGACAGTAAAATTAATAAAAAAAAAACAAACGTGTGATAGCTTACTCTCTAAATTATGTACGAATAAATAGTTTTTCCAAATTCAAACGTGGGTGTGTGGAGTTATTTTGTGGCTATAAACTATCAAAACCCAATGGAAAATTTGTTAAAAACAGACAAAAGTTAATATATTCTTTTAGGACTCTATAAATTTTATATATTCTTCAATATTTATAGTTAGGGAAATTGATTTAGCGATATTCATCTGTCCATATGTTAGTGTAAATCAACTTGCCGCAGGGTCCATATATCTGATGGATCCAAATTATATATCAATATATCAGTTATATGTTCGAAAGTTTTGCTATTGAAAGTCAGCACAATCGGTTCATAAATGGCTAAGCTATGATCAAAATACCACGACAACCTCGATTTTTGGAAATATTGCAAGTAAAGCAAATGGTATTAGTAGTCATTGAACCATATTTATTATCATTTATTTTTCAACCAAACCCGCAGTTCTCTGTCTAGAACTTTTGATTATTCAAATTCAACTTCCCTGGGAATTTTTCAATGAATTCTCTAGTCTCTCATTACCATAAATTAATACTTAAAATCTTTCACTGTAAGTTATTTAAATGTGTTGCTGTGCAAAATTTTGAGAATTATTTTTATTTATTTAAATTCAAAACGTTTTTTACGTAATATCTTCCACAAATTCTTAAAAACTGATGTAATAAACAGACAAATATCCGATTGAAGTCTTTTCTATAATGGTATTTTTTTCTTCTCTCATTTTTTTGTTGTTGAAATTATTACATTGTTAGCTGTTAATGTTATTGTTGTTGCTGTTGTATTAAATATTATTAAGTTAATATCGCCCACTAACAAAAGACATCATTGTTTACAAAGTTATGCCAGCCAGATAAAAAACAGTCAACCCGTCTAAATACTTGTTGTTCGTTTGTATTATTTATTATTATTTATGCCGTTTGTACCGGTATTTTGTCAAAATTGTATTGAAACAACATCAACATCGTGTCTAGAAAAAATGCCGGTATTTGAATAAAAACTATTTAAAAAATAAGTAGAAAATGTGTTAAATTTATCATAAAAAATTGTGTCTACTGAATTTAAACTAGACAAAATTGTATGACAGTTTCATTAAAAATTTAGAAAAATGAGAGCGGTTAAAGTGAATAGGGTCCTATTAGCCAATATAATATATTATGTTAAAAGTACATATGTGTGTAGGATTTTTATTTTGATCCAGACTAATATGATGAAAAACTATTTAGTTTTAAATTAATTTGAAAACTTATTCTGAGAGAAGTTATGGCTATGAATGTTTGTGTTTTAAAATGTTTGGACATTGGGCATTAGTTGAAACCCGATATTTTTGGAAAAAGACAAATAATGAAGAAACTATTGCAGCTTTTTTAAAGTTTTGTATCAAATTCGAGAATTGGGGATTAGAAATATTACTTTTTAGAAAAAGTAATAAAATACTAGTTTTTTCAAAAAAGTAGTATTTCTACTCCCCACTTCTCGAATTTGGTAAAAAAGAAAAAGTAGTAGAAAATTTGTACTACTTTTTAGAAAAAGTACTAAAATACTTCCTTTTGTAAGAAAGTAGTATAAATAGTAGAAAAATTAGTAGAATACTACTTTTTTTAAATAAAAAAATTGTAGAAATACTACATTTTAGAAAAAGTAGTAAAAAAATATCACTTTTATTAAAAAAAAGTAGTAGAAATACTACTTTAGAAATAGTAGACAATTTTTTTGTAGAAATACTATTTTAAAAAAAAAGAAAACAAGTAGTAGAAATACTACTTTTTTTAAAAAAGTAGTAGACATACTACTTTTTTTTAAAAAGTAGTAGAAATACTACTTTCTCTAAAAGCTAGTAGCAATACCACATTTTAGAAAGAGTAGTAGAAAATACTACTAAATAATTAAAAAAAAAGTAGTAGAAAATACTAATTTTTAAAAAAAAGTATTAGAAATACTACTTTTTTTAAAAAAGCAGTATAAATACTACTTTTTTTGAAAAAGTATTAAAAATACTAATTTTTAAGTAAAAGTAGTGAAATACTACATTTTTAAAAAAAGAGTAAAAATACAGTTTTTTTCTAAAAAAAAAAGTATGTAGTAGAAATAGTACTTCTTTTTAAAAAAAGTATATTTTCTAAAAAGTAGTAAAAATATTACTTTTTTTAGAAAAGGTAGTAGAAATGGTACTTTTTTTAATAAAGTATTAAAAATACTACTTTTTTTAGAAAAATTAGTAGAAATAGTACTTTTTTTAAAAAAAGTAGTAGAAAATACTACTATTTTTTTTAGAAAAATTAGTAAAAATAGTACTTTTTTTAAAAAAAAAAGTAGTAGAAAATACTACTTTTTTTAGAAATACTACTACTTATTAGAAATAGTACTCAAATACTACTTTTTATAGAAAAAGTAATAGAAATACTTTTTATAGAAAAAGTAATTATTTTTTTATAAAAAGTATTAGAATTACTTACTACTTTTTTTAAAAAAGTAGCATAAATACTACTTTTTTGAATAAGTAATAGAAACAGTACTTTTTTTTAAAAAAAAGTAATAGAAATAGTACTTTTTTTTAAAAAAAGTTGTAAAAATACTAATTTTTAAGAAAAAGTAGTAGAAGAAATACTACTTTTTAAGAAAAAGTAGTAGAAATACTACCTTTTTAAGAAAAGGTAGTAGAAATACTACCTTTTTAAGAAAAGAGTAAAAATACCGCTTTTTTTAAAAAAAAGTAGTAGAAATACTACTTTTTTTAGAAAAAGTAGTAGAAATACTACTTTTTTTAGAAAAAGTAGTAGAAATACTACTTTTTTAGAAAAAGTAGTAGAAATAGTACTTTTTTAGAAAAAGTAGTAGAAATATTACTTTTTTAGAAAAAGTAGTAGAAATAGTACTTTTTTAGAAAAAGTAGTAGAAATAGTACTTTTTTTACTACTGTTTTTTAAAAAAAAGTAGTAAAAAAATTAAAAAGTAGTAAAAATATTACTTTTTTAGAAGAGGTAGTAGAAATGTACTTTTTTAAAAATATTACTTTTTTAAAAAAAAGTAGTAGAAATAGTACTTTTTTTTAAAGAAAAAAGTAGTAGAAAATACTACTTTTTTTAGAAAGAGTATTAGAAATACAATTTTTTTTTTGGAAAAAGTAGTAGAAATAATTCTTTTTAGAAAAAGTAGTAGAAAATACTGCTTTTTAGAAATAGTACTAAAATACTACTTTTTTGAAAAAGTAATAGAAATGCTACATTTTTTATAAAAAAGTAGTGGAAATACTACATTTTTAATAAAAAAGTAGTAGAAATACTACTTTTTTTAAAAAAAGCATTTGTACGTGCTGTTGAACGCAATATCCGTTCATAATGATTTTGCAAAACAAACTGGATAAATGACAGCCAATTCGACAGATATAGCTTCAACAATATGGTCGCTATCAACTGTCAAAGTTCGGAAGTCCCTATTGGGTTCTAAATAAGGTTCATTATGGATCTTTAATTTAATTAAACCTTCTATGCACTTGGGTTAAATTGTTTTTCAAAACCAAGGTGGTAAACAAAGGCTTACAGTGGCGGCCTCTTTGTTAAAATTTAAGATTTCGAAAGCTTAAATCCAAATCTATGTACATACATATGTATATTTGATCGACGATGTGATCAATTATGAAATATTTCACCTTAATATATTGACCCGTATTACATTCCAATGTTTTAGATTTTGCAAACATTATTTTTATGTTTCTTTTCGTTGCTGTTGTTTAATTCAACATTTATTGTTTATGTCAGTGTTTTTTCTGTTTTTTTTTTTTGTTTATAATGTTTCTGTTGCAAACCCAAACAAAATTGATTGCAAAACAATGTACATATGCATTTTGAAAATGTTCAAATGAATACACGAATATATAGTACTTTAGATAGATACTCGTATGTTTCTTTTTATGCAATCATAGCCAGAGTTCATATCTAGTATTCTATTACTAAATTATTTTCCAACAAACAATTGGACAATTTGTCAATTTTATTCGCGTTTTTTTGTATAGTATTTGCAATTGGAGAAAATGTGAAACTAGTCACTCAATCAGTAAACAACAAACAGCACATGGAAATGTTTTAAATGAATTGAGGACAAACAATAAAAATGTATTAAATGGGTGTGATGTGGAAATCATTGAAATTTAAAATGAAAAGCAAACAAAAAAAATAAACAAATATTGTTTGTAATCTATTTGACAAATGTCATAATGTCAGTTGGAATTTGGGAAATTATTGGCAAGCAAAAGATTGAGAAGGCAAATGAAATTAGAGCTGAGAATTAGAAAAGACAGAAATCTATGATTGAGGACCTGAAATTATAGTAGAACTTCAAAATCTAAAAATTTCTTCCACTGTGCTCTTTTTTCGAACACCACTGTGTGTTGAAGTTGTGTGTCTGTTTTAGACTATTTTGCATACGAACAAATCTTAACCAAAATGATTAACTGTGTGATAAATTTTATAGTTTAAATAAAATATTTGATTTCAGGTTAAATGAACATAAAATTAGCATTAAAATTAAAATGTTTAAAGCTACACACATGTTTGTCATTCACTCGTGTTCACATGTGTTTCAGATATTTATTCTTGTCTATTGTATTGTATTGGATTCGTATTTGTTTTTTTGTATTTCATGGATTTTCTCATAATTTCGTATGCAAAAACGATTGAATATAGATGAGGAGACATTAAATTCGTTGTCGTCACCTTCCCCAAACAACTCGCACACTCACTCCTTCAATTTGTTTGAATATTAGGTTTCTAATTTTTTTTTCAATACTAAGAATTTGGAGTGTGATTTGTAAGCAGACTTAGTGAGGTGTCAAGATGGTTTTAATAGCACTTTTTTAGAAATCAATCGGTCATTTTATAGTGACTTAAAATTGACCTGAACTTTACAAGTTGGTACTAGAAGTGTTTACAAGTTTAAGGCTTAGCTTTACCGGCTGCTAGAGCCATTTAATAGCTAGTTGTTATCTTTGCAGCTGGGTCGTTCCATAGCCATTAGATTAATGTGGATTTTTGCCTACTCCAATTTTATTGAAATTCAGAGTATTCAATATATTGTCAGTAGGACTTCAAAATGCGGGATTTACAATAGAACACAATAGAAGCAATAGAACACGGTTTTTGCTTTTAATAATTTATATGTCATTTTGAAGAGTACATATCTGTCATTTATTCTCACTTAGTTATTAAACATTATAGTGTAAACAACAAAGTTGTTATACCCTACGCCACCATAGTGGGGAGAGTATTATGCGTTTGTGCAGATGTTTGTAACGCCCAAAAATATAAGTCTAACACCCACCATAAAGTATACCGATCGACTTAGAATCACTTTCGATTTCGACTGAGTCGATTAAACGATGTCCGTCCGTCCGTCTGGTCGGCTGGCTGGCTGTCCATGTACACCTTGTGCGCAGAGTACAGGTCGCAATTTTGAAGATATTTCGATCAAATTTGGTACATATTATTTTTTCGACCCAAGGACTAAGCCTAATGAAACTAGCTGAAATCCGTCCATCATTTCACCTAGCCCCCATACAAATGTCCTTCCGAAATTGGACTTTATCGGTCATAAATGTTTGATTTATAAATGTATCTCCACAAATTGCACTCCAATTAAGTTTTATATATACAAAATTCATGTCACCAAATTTTATTACGATCGCTCCATAATTAGTCATAGCTCCCATATAGACCCGCTTCCGAAAATCACTTTAACGTGCATAAATCGCTAAATACTCACAAAATTCAACATAGTAAACTTCCATATAGACACAAATCACACGACCTAATTTCATGGTGATCGGTTTATAATTGTTCATAGCCCCCATATAAGGCCCACTTCCGAAAATCACTCAAAAATATAAATTATTGAAATTTTAAAAGAAAAATGTTTTTGCTCTTTTACTTAGTGTAGGGTAAAAGTATGGTCGGTCAAGCCCGACCATACTTTCTTACTTGTTTTTGCTTTGAAAATGCTTGAAAATGAAATGAGAAGTTTTGCTTTACTTCTTTAATTTGAAAAAAGTGCCGCTGGTTTGTTCGGTTCTGAAGTAGTGATTTTGCCACAAAGACAAAGATCACTCAGGCCAGCCAAAAAAGTTTTAAGAACAAGAATGGGAGGCATTACTGTTCATGGAGATTGTTTTAAAACTATACAAGAGCTTGCAAAATCATTGAGAGCTACTCAAGCAGTAATTTCAAAACATTTGCGAGCAGCAGGATTCCTTCAAAAGCAGGGACATTGGGTACCTTACGAATTGAAGCTGAGAGACATTGAAAGAGGATTTTTTATGTCTGAAATGTTGCTAATTTTTGCACCGAATCATTACTTGCGATGGAAAATGGATAAATTACGATAACCCGAAGCATAAGAGATCGTATGTGAAGCCTGGCCAACCAGTCGAATCGACACCAAAGCCAAATATCCATTGCGCTAAGGTAATGCTCTGTATTTGGTGGGAGCAAAAGAGTTTTATCAATTATGAGCTGCTGAAATCTGGCCAGACCGACCGCACCATATTCGTTTGAAACGAGATGGTCTCCTCTTGTGGAGTGGGACCTGGTTGTCAGTCTAAACAATTATGGATTTTCCAATTCCAGAACGCCTCATATTGAGGGACATCCAAAGAAGTGACAGAAACTTCTTCTATAGCAAACTTCGGTTTACTATTTCGGCACAGTTGCCTGTTTCGACGTTGTAACTACGGTTTCCAGTAACGATACAGCTTCTTTGTTTGTTAAGTTTGGAACAGCAAGCACTAAATTTTCCAATAGCCTAACAAGAGTTGGTATCCCTAAAAAGCTAAGTGTAAATATTGAGAGTATCCTACTGTAGTATCCCAGTAATTCAAAATTAAAGTTGAACATCTTATTATTAAACTGCAGAAAAGGTAAATCAATTTTGTTTTCTTCTATTTACGATTTGTGGAAACATAAATCGAATCCGGACACAACTGAACTCAGCGTTACAAACCCAACAAGTGACCAAGGTCAAGTATGGCGCAGAGGTCTGATGGCAAACAATCGAAATCATCATCAGCCTCATGTGGGCATCATTGATCATAGCCATCCTATGGATAAAATTACTTCGAACAGGTGACTGCTTTTGAAGAAGACGATCTCGCATGCAGTGAATATGATGGTCTCTAGTGTCTTGTGTGATGAACGGTTAAGGTTCTCAATACGCCTTGCAGATAAAGCCAAAGTCTTTCAGGCTTAGATATTGGCGATTGTGAATATACGAGGAAGCACTGGAATGTTTGACGACAACCAATGGCGACTTATGTCAGTTAAATCTTATACTTCTTCCTTAGTCAAATATTTGAAGAAAGAACAATCAAAATTAGTTGTGGTATCTGCTCATAGAGATTACTAAGAATCAGACGAGCTGGCCCGAGAAGGATCTGCTTTAAATGTTCCAGATGCAGTATCTGTCAGAATACTATTAAAATCAAAAACTTCAGAGTTGGATCGGTAAGTATGCAATCAGATTTGGACTTCCCTTTAACAGTTACAGCATCAGCTGCTTGAACCTCAAAAAGAGGGAAACAGTTTACACCTTAATTGTTAATATCCAACTTTACATTTGTTAGCATACAGAATTCTGAACATACGATCTATTGAGAAATATCTATTAGAGACATCGGATATCAGGCTGTGTGACATTATTGGATATCTGAATGCGACATATTTTCGCTAGCATCTCAGACTTGATCTAGTAATCTACGATATTATTTAATAATGTGGTCTTATCAAATAGGAATCATATAAATTCAACTTGAATTTATAAGCAGAGAGCTATCATGGAATCCAACCAATGATGGTATCAAGAACTCACTTCTGGTTAGAGGAAATTATTGAATTAGATCTTAGAGTTATCTTAAATACTAAAGCCCAGGAATAAGTGAACTCTGGGAGAGTTTGGTGATCTCGAAAATAGTCTCCTTAGTCCTTTAGCGCTACTCACGTTTTGCACAGTTTAAGTTCATATTTTATGTTGGGTGTATGACTTAAAAGTGCGGGATTTTTTTTTAATATTTAGCTTTTGTTTTTAAACATTTGTCCAATATAAATTTATTCAAAGTATTGGCCACTGTTAGCTATGACCTTTCCCATCTTTCTGTCAACATATGGATTCCCAGCCAAAAGAACTGCTCCTCTTTTGGGGCCAAGAACGAATCAAGACTATTTCGGATACTCTGTTCTGAAGAGAAGCGTATCCCAGAGAGAGCGTTCTCATGATGGAATATTACGGTTTCATCTCTGGCCGTATATTCTGGTCTCTTCAAGCTAATCACTTGCATTCGGTACAGATTCCCTGTGATGGTCTGGCCAGATTTCAACAACTCATAATAGATAGAACTCTTTCGGTCCCACCAAATACAGAACATTAACTTAACGCCACTCATATTTGGCTTTGGTATCGATTAGGCTTGTTGGCCGGGCTTCACATATCATCCCTCATGCTTCGTGCTGTCGTAAATGATCCATATTTCATCGCAAGTAATGATTAGGTGAAAAATTATTTCTTTTATAGCGTTCAAACATCATTTCGGACATACAGAATCGTCTTTCAAGGTCTCTCAACTTCAATTCATATGGTACACAATTTCCGTGCTTTTGGATGAATCCTGCTGCTTGCAAATGTTTTGAAATTACTGCTTAAGTAGCTCCCAATGATTTTTCAAGCTTTTGCTGAGTTTTACAACAATCTTCATGGAGTAATGTCTCCAATTCTTGATCTTCAAACTTGTTTGGCTAGCCTGGGCGATGCTTGTCTTCCGTGTCAAGATCACCACTTCTGAACCGCACAAACCATCTCTCGCACATTGAAGCCGATGGAACATATTCTCTATAAACTTTAGTGAGCAATCGGTGTGATTCAGCGGTACTTTTATTCAAATTAACCCGCCAATAGTTATCTATATGTCATATGTGAGACCGGGTGTTAAAAAGACCGAATAATTTTATTCTCCATTATTGTTTTTAAAAAATATTGTGAATTTTAAAATTGAAGGAAAAGAACTCAAATTGATTAAATATCTTTGTTTTATTGTCAAAAAGCATAAATTAAAAAAAAATATTAACTATTAGTGCGTTAGACCGGGGTCACCATTTATGAAAGTAAAATTTGCTTAACCACTGGCGGGTTAAAGAAGTAAAGCAAAATTTTCCGCATATGACGCTTTGTTGGTAAAAAATTCTCTTCCAAATATTATACAGAACATACAAATTGCTCAATATTTTTTAAAGTAGAATAAACATATTAGGTGGTCAATTAATACCCCGTCCCCTGAGGTTTTATGTACGACCGCACATAAAAACTATGTCATTCAAATTATACAATTTCAAACCGAACACACCCCTATAATTTTGAGTCACATTGCAACCGCCTGTTAACAAACCCTCAAATTTTCTATTCTTCTATATATTTTATTATCTAGCCAGACATCACCAGTAATTTTTTTTTTTTGATTATTTCCAAAATAAATTAATTTTAAATATCAAGTTAAAAATAAACTACAATTATGAGTAAATATATGGTATCATGTGGTATCATATGGGAAAGCCCCCTCCAACGATTAGATAAATAATTAGAGGAACTGAAAATCAAATCAACACGGCAACTCTTAAGGTTTGCCTTAGTGTGTCTCGGAAATATTTATGGTATGACAAGAGCGGGACAAAAGCACAATATTTATATGCTGACAAATAGGCAAACAGATAAAATAGCTTTATACTTGCTTAAATATTAGTTTTCGTGTGAATGTGACTGTGTGTATGTTCTTTTTTGCAATTCAGCTGATAAATATTTATCTATCTATTTGTTTATTTATTTATTATTATTATTTTAAAGTTTATTTTTATTTTTTTGCATATTTCTATGATGAGTTCACTTCACATACTAATGCCAAAAGGCGCTCACAGCTCAACCTCACAATACGGTAATTCCAACTGTCATGACAAGTCAGTCAGTCCGTCAGTCAGTTAGTAAGTGAGCCAGCCAGTCATTTAACCAGTTTGTTCGTTCATTCATTAAATCAGTCAGTCAGATTGGAGTGTTTGTTTTTATTTTAATTTTTTTTAACTGATGTTATTTATTAGAGTTATTGTTAGTAGAACATGTGTGTTTGTATTATCATTTCAATTCAAATTTAATTCACAAATATTTATTAGGTCTAATACACGTCCATCCCAACAGCCAAACACAACCTTGCAAAAATGTGATTTATAGGAAGGTGTTTAAATATGCATACGATCTTAAACAAGGATGAAAATTATGATGATGATGACGTTGTTGCTGTTGCAAAACAGGAATTTAAATTATTTTATTTTTTAATTGATTCTAGATAACATTTTCAAGGCCCCTGATGACTTTCTTAAATATTTGTTGTCACCTTTCACAACATGGATCAGACCAACAGCTCTAATACGCAAACTTTAAAAAGCTAAAAAAAAGGTTGTCGAATAACTTTTTTAGGGTAATTATGACCCAATAAACTCAGAACAGCCATTATAAACTAATTTGCAAATTAAGTTTAGGAACCAGGTGCAAAAAGGTGAAGAGAGCCTCAGGGCATAATTGTGATACGATTTTAATGAAAAACTAATTTTAATCTACATATATAAGTAAATAAAAATCAAATGTCGTTCGTTGGAAATTGCATCACTAGACATTTTTTTTAAATGTTGGCCATAGTCCTACTTAGGTTTTTACGGAATGAAAAATTTACCACGCCCACTTTTTTCGATTTATCCAAAATCGAATAACGGCTACACCGATTTGGCTAATTTTTTGTTTAAATGTTCATAGTAATCCAATTTAAGTTTTTACTGAAAGAAAAATTGACCACGCCAATTTTTTTCGATATATCCAAAAACGCAGGATGCCTGGACCGATTTGGCAAAATTTTTTTCAATGTTCGCCGTAGTCCGCAAAAGTTTTTACAGAAATAAAATTTTTCCACAACAAATTATTAAATACATCTGCAAAATACATCGATCACTGATCACTCATATTTCAGACCAAAATTCGATTACTTATATAAAAACCCACAATATCTTAAATCATTAATAATTGGCCAATAAGCGTTTAATCAGGTAAAGCAGCTCGATCTGTGATCACTTATATTTCTGAACA
The DNA here is from genome assembly GCF_958450345.1 of Calliphora vicina. Taxonomy (NCBI): domain Eukaryota; kingdom Metazoa; phylum Arthropoda; class Insecta; order Diptera; family Calliphoridae; genus Calliphora; species Calliphora vicina. The sequence continues at coordinate 13,469,174 of NC_088781.1, read as the reverse complement.
AAAATAGATTTTTTATATAAAAACTCACAATATCTAAAAACGTTCGTAACTTGGCCATTAAGCGTTCAATGAAGAAAAGGAGCTCGATCTGTGATCACTCATATTTCTGAACAAGAATCAATTTTTTTATATAAAAACTCAAAATATCTAAATTCGCTAATAACTTGGTCAGTAAGGGTTCAATCAAGAAAAGGATCTCTATCTGTGATCACTTATATTTCTGAACAAAAATCAATTTTTTATATAAAAACTCAAAATATCTAAATTCGCTAATAACTTGGCCAATAAGCGTTCAATCAAGAAAAGGAGTCGATCTGTGATCACCCATTAAAATTATTATAAAAACTCAAAATATCTAAATTTGCTAATAACTTGACCAATAAGCGTTTAATCAAGAAAAGGAGCTCGATCTGTGATCACTTATATTTCTGAACAAAAATCAATTTTTAATAAAAAAACTCAAAATATCTAAATTCGCTAATAACTTGGCCAATAAACGTTTAATGAAGAAAAGGAGCTCGATCTGTGATCACTTATATTTCTGAGCAAAAATTTATTTTTTATATAAAAACTCAAAATATCGAAATTCGCTAATAACTTGGTCAATAAGCGTTCAATCAAGAAAAGGATCTCGATCTGTGATCACTCATTTTTGTGAACAAAAATCGATTTTTTATATAAAAACTCACAATATCTAAATTCGCTAATAACTTGGCCATTAAGCGTTTAATGAAGAAAAGGAGCTCGATCTGTGATCACTCATATTTCTGAACAAAAATCGATTTTTTATATAAAAACTCACAAGCTCTTTTTTTGACAGGACAACGTCTGTCGGGTCAGCTAGTAACTAATAAAAAATATTTCGAATAGATCGGGCGACTAAAAGTTAGTAAAACTTTGGTTTACAAAAAAAAATTACATACAAAATTTCACGTGCTAAAATTATGACATCACTCACAAAACAGCTGACAGGAGCAAAACTAAAAGTTAGAATGAATTTCAACCTTCGAGGGAAATGTTAACAAAATAATGATAACTACTTTTTGAGATAATTGGTGTTTTTTAATGCATGCCTTGAGGCACTCTTGCTGGTTAGTGGATTAAATAGAGGTATTTTTGGCTCTTTCATTCTCAAATATCATTAAGTCTCTATACCTTTCCTAGTTTTTAAAGATTGCTTTTGAAACTCTGGCTATTGACAGTTTGGTGACAGCTTCTGAAAGTGGTAATTTTGATTATTTATGCTTAAATAACATTGACATGCCAAAAAATCTTTAAATTTCTTATGTTTGCATAAGTTTGAAAAAGAAAACATTTTTAGGAATAAATTACCACATCTAGTGAAGGTTTTTTGTGGATGGTTTCTGGCAGATCAATTTTTATTAATTTATAATATGACTTTGGTAATAATTTAGACAAAATTACGGAAGTAATGGCTAAAGGCTAATTAAGTGACATATTACAAACAAATCTTTTCACAATATTTAACTTGTGTAGACATTATAAAATGCCCCAGGCAAAGGAATTTTTTGAGTTTATAACCAAAAAACTGCCTACTACTTAAAATATTAAACTGGAAACTCAAATCATAAAATCATTAAGGCATCTTATATAGCCTTAACCTAAATCATTTAGGAAATATTGGGTATATGCGGGATTTACGGGATTTAAATGGCGTATCTTTTGAACGCGGTTTTTGTTTTGAATAAGTTATATGTCATTTGGAAGGGTACATAACTGTCACAACAATAAGGTTTTTTTTTTGCATCGAAAATGTCGAATTTTCTGCCCACAAAGCGTCATATGTGGGAAGTTTTGCTTTAGAATTAAAGGCATTACTCCATGAATATTGTTTGTAAAACCCAACAAGAACTTGCAAAAACATTGGCAGCTAATTAAGCAGCAATTTCAAAATTCATCCAAAAGCAGAGAAATTGGGTGCTATGCGAATTGAATCCGAGAGACCTTGAAAGACGATTTTGCATGTCCGAATCATTTTTGCTCCAAATCATTACTTACGATGAAAAATGGATCCATTACGATAACCCAGAAGCTTTAGAGTTCGTATATGAAGCCCGGCCAGCCAGCCGAATCTACACCAAAGCCAAATATCCATGGTGCTAAGGTAATGCTCTGTATTTGGTGGGAAAAAAAGGGTCCTATCTATTATGAATCAGACTAGACCATCACAGGGAACCTGTACCGCAGGCAACAGATTCGGAAGAAGACAAAGATCGCCCAGGCCAGCAAAAAAAGTTTGAAGACCCAGAATAGGAGTTATTTCTCCATGAATATTGTTTGTAAAACCCAACAAAAGCTTGCATAACCATTGGGGGCTACTCAAGCAGCAATTTCAAAATGTTTGCGAGCAGCAGGATTCACCCAAAAGCAGTGGAATTGGGTACCATACGAATTGAAGCCAAGACACCTTGAAAAACTATTTTGCATGTCCGAAATGATGCTTAAACGCTTTAAAAGAAAATTATTTTTGAATCCTGTTGCTTCCTGAAACGTTAGGAAGCAACAGGATTCATCTAAAATCAGGTATATTGGGTACCATGCGAATTGAAGAAAAGAGACCTTGAAAGATGATTTTGCATGTCCGAAATGAAGCTTGAACGCTATAAAAGAAAATCATTTTTGCACCGAATCAGCACTTGCAATGAACAATGTATCCATTACGATAACCCGAAGCAGTAGAGATCGCATGTGAAGCCCGGACAACCAGCCGAATCGACACCACAGCCAAATATCCATGGCCCTAAGATAATACTTTCATTTGACAACTTTGGAATTGCGCGTTATGTTTGTTCTTAGTGAATGTTGCAGCGCCTCTGGTGGTGAGATGGCTCATTATTCAAGCCAACAACCTTTATTTATTTTACTTCGGTGGCGTTTCAATGTTATACCACCGAAGTTCCGAAGTGTCCGACTACTATTTGTTTCGATCGATGCAGAATGCTCTCTCTGGGATGCGATTCTCTTCAGAACAGAGTATCCGAAATTGATTCGTTCTTGGCCTTAAAATATGAGCAGTTCATTTGGCTGGGAATCCATATGATACCAGAAAGATGGGAAAAGGTCATAGCTAACAATGCACAGTGGGGCAGAATCAAAATTTTTTTAGAAATAAATCTGGCATTTCTAAAAGGCTGGTCCGATCGGAATAAAATTTGACGTGGTCGTAGCCAAGGAGTATTCGAGTTTAAGATATTAAAATGGGCCATACAAATGATACAGGGGCGGTATGGGTGCTCAAAGTAGGGTACCTTCGATATGTAAAACTTTTCTAAACAAAAAAATATAGCTCGGAGTAAATGTGGATCAAATTGTTCCTAATATTTGCAATCTTATTAAAATTTTGATATAAATTTTAGTTTTAGAAACTCAATGAATATGAAATAAAATCTTTATTTATTAACGCAACTCAATGAAATTTTCAACGTCTTTTAAGTTTGTCATTCTAAATAACACGGTGTAAAAAACTTGTCAAAAGGTCAAAGGCAATCCCGCAATTCCTAAAAATTGTAGCTAAAATCCCAAAAATGGTATTTTTTACAATTTTGCCTATAAGATCCACATTTCCTTCGGGGCTGGGAAAATATTTTGCCGATAAAGAGGAAAATAGAAAAGGTTTCCAAAGCTGCTTTTTGTTTTCTGAACCCAGCTTAGATATTTTAGAACATGTGGCCCAAATTTGAATTTTTGAAAAAAAATAGGTCAAATTCCTAAGGGCGTAGGGGCGACATATTTTAAAAATTAGACATGTTTTTATACCAAAATGTTCTACGTAAAGATACCTTACAGAAAAACATAAAATTGTTGTTCTTAAAGAAAGTTTTTTTTAATAAAAAAAAGAGTTAAGTCACCTTTTCGCCCAAAAAACAGCAAAAATCTAATATTTTTTAAATATTTAAATTGAAAATCGTTTTTTTTTTTTTGGATCCATAATAGATATTGACCTCAAATCTTTTGTATATTATTTCTAATTTAGTTGTCTAACTAACAAAAGAAATTCTAGTCCATTCTGTGCAAAATTACGCATTAAATTTTTAAAATAGCGGGTCAAGGTATGGCTAAATTTTAAAATTTCAATTTTCAAATACCTATAACTCGATAAATAGCACACGCAAGCATGTTTTTTGAATACCCAGCCGAGCGCTTTTCAAAAATATTTAAATCTTTGAAATCGAATGGGAAACAAAATAATGGCACGTGTTTAAAAATTTTACATGTCGAAGGTACCCTATTTTGAGCCCCCATATCGACGCCCCTGGAGCATTTGTATGGCCCATTTTAATAACTTAAACTCGAATGCTTCGATTCTGCCCCACTGTGCAATGGTCAATACTTTGAATAAAGTTACATTGCACAAATGTTTCAAAATAAAAGTTAAAAATTTGAAGAAAAAAAAATCCAGCATTTTTAAGCCTAACAAATGCTGGCTCCATCCCTTTTCCAGAACTTATTCTCTAGCTCTGTGATCTATATTTTGTTATGAAAGTAATTCAAATATTAATATAAACCTCCCCCATATGTTACACAAATTCCTCTCATAAACACCCCCACCCAATAAAGGATTCGATTCCATTACAACTCTGGTTAATAACTGATTTGTATGCAAGCACGTGCATGTATGTATGTGTGACTAAACTATGACAACAATTGCAACAATTACAACAACAACAATAAAACGAGTTCATTGCTTACCCCTGTGTATTAAAAAGTTTGTTGTTCTCGTATTCTGGCTGTTCAAATTTGTTTGCCTCAAATATCTGTTTTATCTTATCTATACCCATCAGTTAAGCAAGTAGTCAATGTATCCCTTAAAGACAGTAATTGTCACAAATGGCTTATCACTTGGCTGACACCATTTTATATATTTTGGTCATTTGACACGTGTGTGCACTTTGTAGTGCAGAGAGAAGACAATTGGTTACTTTATGCATCCCAAGTAATCTAGCGTGAAGACAATTGTCACTTAAGTGTCTCTAAGTAATCTAGAGTGTAGTCACTTTAAAAGTTTTGTAAGTAATTCGTACAAACTGGTTTTTTACAAATTGTGTTAATATAATTCTCATACAGTTTATTTTTATTTTTGCTTAAGTATACTGATATCCCATGCAAAATAGAATGAATTCAATAGTCACTTTAGTGTCTCTTAGTAACCTATGGTGAAGTCACTTCAAACTTTTTTTTGTACTGCAGTTTATTTTACCCACCAGAAGCGTTGACTACCTTCGATCAGCTATCCGATAGTCACATTGTAATCAAAAGGGTCAATTGACCCCCTGCTTAGGACATGCACGTGTTAAAATAACTAGTCAAGTAGCTGATCAAGTAACCAGTTACAAAGCTAGCAAGGTAACTGACGATATGTAACCAGTTTGTGAATCCAATGCGTTGTCTACTTTGGACCAGCTATTAGACAGTCCCATTGTAATCAAAAAGAGACAATTGACCCCCTGCCTAGGACATGCCCGTGTTAAAATGACTAGTCACGTGGCTATTGAAGTAACTAGCTCCCACCCTAAATGATGGGTAAAATCACTAGTTCGGTACTGTCTCCTAGAACTGCTGGGTAGTAGTAATTTTAATGAGTAATACACACAAACTCGCATAAATATTTATTGCTGATTTGTTTTTATTTTTTTTTGTTTTAAATTATTAAGAATGCACATTCACTAGTTAAACCGATGTCTCAGCCATTTGCGAAATAGTTGAAGAGTAAAAAAATAAAATGAAACATTTTAGCAAAAGCGATAAACATCTAATTACACGTTATTTATTTCAAAGTTATGGCAGTTATGTTAGACGACAGGAACATAAAGCAATATTTAAAGAATTTTTATAGATAAAATACTAAGATAAAATCCACTTGGTTTTATGTTGAACATTTTAACAATTTGGAAGGAATATTTTATTAAAAAAAAAATAGTTTTCCAATCATTTCAGTCCTTATCAAAACTTCTAACATTTATCTAACCTCTGCATACGTGGCTCCTTCTGTTCAAGGTTGCAACTTAAATAATTTCATGGCAAATTTGTTTTAAACCCGACTACTTAAAACCTACTAAGGAGTGAGATCGAAAAATTCTTAACACACGTTTTTCATTACATTTTTTAACCCAAGTATTATTTGAATTTTTTTTTGATCAAGTTACCTTTGAAAAACATGTCAGTTATTATGTGTAATGTCAATTATATTAATTTTTTTGTTAATCTGATTAAAATGAGTGACCAGAAAAAAATGCGTACTGAAATTATTAAATATTTTCAACAAAACCCAACTTGGTCTTACAAAAAGTTGGCCAAGCATACAAAGGTCTGCCGTCAAACTGTTTCCAATGTTATTAAACAGTACCGGGAGAACTTGTCAGTTGATAGAAAACCTGGTTCAGGTAGAAGGAATGGTCCACATGATGTTTCTAAAGCCAAAAAAATAGAACGCATTTTCAAAAGAGCTCCCAACACATCCGGTAGGAAAGCAGCCCGGTTAGCTCAGTGCTCGGACTATTTGGTACGAAAAGTTAAAGCTAATGCAGGTTTAAAAACATACAAGGCTCAAAAAGTTCCTGACAGGAACGCTACTAAAAATTTAGAGGCCAAAAACAGAGCACGGAAATTGAAGTCAAGTTTTATAAAAAAATATTCTTGCTGCATAATGGATGACGAAACGTATGTTCTGGCAGATTTTTCGCAACTTCCAGGTCAAAAATTTTATGTTGCTGATGCTCGAGGGAATGTTGAAGAAAAGTTTAGGACCCAAAAGCAGACAAAATTTCCCAGAAAGTTCTTGGTATGGCAAGCAATATGCAGTTGCGGCAAAAGAAGCCACTCATTTGTTACAACGGGCTCTATAAATACCGAAATTTACATCAAGGAATGTTTACAAAAAAGGCTACTTCCATTCATAAGACTTCATAATGTGTCCACTTATTTTTGGCCTGACTTGGCATCCTGTCACTATGGCAAACAAGCCCTTGAGTGGTACAAGAACAATAATGTGGTATTTGTACCAAGAGAGGCAAATCCTCCAAACTGCCCGGAGCTAAGGCCAGTGGAGAGATATTGGGCTCTTGTTAAAAGAGAATTGAAGAGTACAAAAAAGGTGTCCAAAAGTGTGGTAGATTTTAAACGGAGATGGACTACATGTTCGAGCAAAGTGACAGAAAGCACTATAAAAACGTTAATGGAAGGGTTTCCGAAAAAGGTTCAAAATTTCATCACTAGTGATTAAAACTATAAAAATAATTTTTTTTGTAAATTGTAATAATAATTTCAATCAAATAAAAAAAAAATTAAAGCTGTAAGTTTAGTGGTTTCTTTTTTATAAACATATATGTATGTTAAGAATTTTTCGATCTCACTCCTTACAAAATATAAACGATTACTTTTAATTTTAACCATTTTCATTCATTGCTTTGCCTTGCCTTGCCACGGTTCCTATGGCAACCGATATTTTTGACAGTTCATCGAAAAAAAAACCAACAAATATTTGTAACAAAAAGAAACCCTCTCTTTACTTTAGTATTGTGAAAATAAAGTAGTACGAAGAAGAAAAAACTAAAAAAAAAATAATACCATTAAGACGAAAAACCAATTTCAATAAATTATTTTCTCAGAAGCAGAACAAATTAAAAATAGTGTTGAAACGAAAATAAATTAGTTAAACAAAAAAAAAGTAAAAACATAAAAATTACGACACCAACAATAACAAAAATTGCAACAACAAGAAACCCTAAAAGAATTTTAGCCAAAAAAGCTAAAAAAAGGCCAAAGAAAAGAACACTTTTGAAAAATATCAAACCAAAAAAAAAGAGCAGCAGTAAAAGAAGAAGAACCAGAAATCGCGCAAACATCCGGTCTTGAAATTCCACAAGAACCACAAAAACAAAATAATAACATTAATATCAAACGTAGCAGCAGCAGCAGACAACAACAATTTATCTTAACTCTTTTGAAAGAACAGCAACTACAACAAAAACAACTGCAATAATAATAAAATACTACAAAAAAAAGGACGTCAAGCGGGAGAAAAATTTAGCAAACGAATAAGACATACACTGCTAAAAATAAACATAAATGTGAGGACAATTTAGCCCCAACCCATCAAAGAGGTAAATCTGGAAAATAAATTTATTTGTCACAATCAAAATATTTTGAGGCCAAGAACGAATCAAGCTAATATTGGATACTCAGCTCTCAGAGCGAGCGCTCTGTATTGGTTGAAACTAATAGTAGTCGGACGTGGCACGACCAAGGTTGCCAACCCAAAATGACTGAATACAAATTCATAAATATTGTCTTTTTATTTAGTGAGACCGACTTTAAGGTGGACCTTCAATGTATGGAAAAATTGAAAACTCATCTGTTTCAAAAACGAAGGGCAATTTTGTGTGAGGTTAGGATAGAAAAAAATCTGAAAAAAAATTGAGCTCGATCGGTTAAAAATTGGCGTGCCGCACGAGGTTTAAAGTTCGTGAGAACATTTACAAGGAGAAAAAATGCTATTATTTCAGTTTTTGTAAAAATTTTACCATTAAATAATTACTTTTGCAATGACCAAACAGATTTTATTTTTTTAACGGCAGTTTCAAAACACCATTTTAAAATTTTGAAAAATTTTATTAAACAAATTTCAGAAGTTTTTGATCATCACACAGGGATTTATTAAGAATATAATAGGGAATAAAAATATGCATAAAAGATGTTCATACCTCCTACAATTTTCCCATACCTGCGACTTAAATTTTGCGATTTTCGGGAAAAACTAATATCGAGCCCTTGCGCCAAATTATCGTAAGCGACAAAACACAAATTTTACAGAGAAGGTTTTTTTGATTATTTTTCAAAAATATTTATAACTTTTGACAATTAAAAATTCATAGAATACTTTATAGAAAAATATGACAAAAAAAAGATAAAAAATTTTCGAATTGAAATTTAATTTTTATTTATAAATAGTTTTTAATGAAATTTCACAGTTATGTAGATTTTTTTATTTAAAATGGAAAAATAAAAACGAATTTTGAAATTTATTTTCAGCAATCCCGCAATTCCCAAAAAAGTGTTGAAAAATTCCAAAAATGCTAATTTTTAGTTTTTTGGCTATAATATCCATACCAGGGTCGGGGTTATCGGGATCCTTTACAAAATAATTAGAAACATATTGAGCCACCTATAATCGGTTACTATATTTTGATATCGGATACGCGATTTGAGAATTTTTGCCCTAAATTTTTATTTTACATAAAAAATATGTTGAAAGGACCTGGTCCCCTCGGTAACAACAATTTTGAAAGTGGTTTTCCTTTAAAATATTTTATCAAAACTTAGCTTTCAGAAAATAAAAATTTCTTATACATCCTCTTAGAAATTTTTTCGATAACTTAAAAAGAAAAAAAGTTCTTTTTCCATTTGACACATACATGTGTTGTTAGTCCAATAAAGGAAAACTGGAGAAAATCGGGAAATATTTGGATACGCTGTTATCAAAAAACTGGAGTAGGGTGGGTAAAAATGTTGAAAATTTAATTTTCAAATGCGAATATCTCCTAAGCTATAATAGATAATTGATAGCTACGAGGAGTTTTTTTGTAATGCTCGATGAGATGATTCTACATGTATAATGTTTTTGAAATCGGAACTCAAACCAAGAATTAATATCGTTTTAAAAATGTAGCATACCCGAGGTGTCCTACTTTGAGGGCCCCTGGCCTATGTGGTCCATGTGAAATTTCATTCAAACCAATAGAACCATTTAGAAGTTATAGATTTATTTCCCTCTTTTTTTCTATACCACTGTGTGTCGCTTACGATATAATTTGTTTACTGTAAAATATAAACATTGACTTACGATAAAATCTTACCCCCTATATTTTTGATGTTATTAACAATTTTGATATTCTGAGAACGCTAAAACATCAGTCGGTCCATAAAATTTTAATTTCTGCAATAAAACAAAAATTTTAAAAATGTCGCTTACGATAATTTGGCGCTAAGGGCTCGATATTTTGGCGAATGATACCAAATCCGTTACTGTTATGAATTTTAAGTAAAACCTATACAGCATATTATAGGCCAGATAATTCTAAATATACCCTGAAAGTTTTACTAAAACCGGACTACGTTAACCCTTAAATCGTGAAGGTCAAAGGTAAAATTTTACAATATTTGGAATTTCTAAATGAATGATAGAGAAATATTATATATTTTTGTGTCGACTTTAATGAAAGTTGCGAAAAATATACCCTAAGGTCTTAGATTTACAATAACAGTGGAAAAATTTAAATTAACCCTTAAGAGCACTTTGGATTCAAATGACCCTCAACTTTTAAAATCACGAAAAACACAGTCAAATTGAGGTTAATTTTGACCCCTAGTACTCTTAAGGATTAATTACCATTTATCACTGTTATTGTAAATCTAACCTCGAAAATAAAAAATAATGTATATAAAATATTACATTTCTTAGCAGATTTAAAAATTTAAATATCAATATAAATTGGTTCCTTTTTTTGATAAATTAAACAAATTTCTGGGCACTTATAAACAAAATCGGATCCATTAAATAAATGCAAAATTGATTTTTGAATATGTGTTTGCTTTGGAAACAATTACGCAGCCTGTTCTCATCAAATCCACTACGTAAGATTTTTTTTTAAAAAAGACTATATCTTTGTCTTTTGATTAAAAATATTGGTAAATTTTTTAAAAAATTTCAAGAAAAGTTTAAAATATAAGAAAGGCTAGGAAAAACAAGTAAGAGAGCTATATTCGGCTGTGCCGAATTTTACATACCCTTCACCAAAATATAATTTAAAATAAAAATTTTAAATATTTTTAGGTAAACAAAATTTAATTTATTTTCCAGTTGTTTTTCGAAGTAGTTTTTTAAAATTTTTTTAAAATTTTTTTTTTTTTAATTTAATAATTTTTTTTTAAATTTAAAATTTTTTTTTTAATATTTAGTGAAAAAAATGTTGTTAAAAAAAAATTCGTTTTAAAAAATATTTTTTTCCGATTTTGACCCATTGTAGGTCCAACTTACTATGGTCTTATATACGCCGTTGCACAGGTCTTTGAAATATCTATCATTAGATATCCATATTGTCTATATTAATGATTTAGTAATTCAGATATGGGTCCAAAATAGGTAAAAAATCGAGGTTGTCCTGGTCTTTTCCTTATATATATAAGAATTTCGAAGATATTGATGTATCATTCGTGTATGTAAGTTATTTGGGGGCTTCAGAAAGTTGATTTCAACACACAGACGGACAGACGGACATGTCTATATCGACTCCGCTATCTATAACGATTCAGAATATATATACTTTATAGGGTCGGAAATGAAAAATGTAGAAATTACAAACGGAATGACAAACTTATATATGCCACTCATGGTGAAGGGTATAAAAATGGCTAAATCTTCCGGCTATATTAAATCTAGCCATTTTTTTATGGCTAAATGAAAATAAAATCGCTAGATCTAGCCGGAAAATGGCTCAATTGGCAACCTTGGGCACGACCTCAACTTTAAAAACTTTTTTTTTTTTGAAAATAATTCGGTATCTTGGGAACTATTGGATATATTGTTACGAAAGTTCACATGGATTGAGCTGAGGTGTTTTCGAGTTGATTTACTTTTGTTCAGCTTCCTAGCGCTAATGGGGGCAAGTGCGTACCTCTTCAAAGTTGGTCACCTCGGATCTAAAATTTTTTAAAACAATCCATTTATGATCCGAATGAACTGAAATTTTGAATATAAATAGTCCTTGGGATCTACAAAAAATACTCTTACAAGTGTAGGTTATCTCTATTAGTTGAAGATGTGTTTTCAAAACCGATTCCGTCAATGATTGGATTCTATGACAACCCCGATTTTGCCAATTTTGGGAACATTGGCACTGCATGAAAATAGTTTGAATTAAGTTTCAAAAACTTGTGGGAGAGCATGTCATTATTTGTTAAAAAAAAATTGCAATGTAAAATATTATTTGAAGTCTATCATCAAACAAATCTAAGTCTGCTTTTACAAACAGCTCGTCTGTTTACACACACAGCAAGTCTGTGTTCAATTTTGTATGTCAAAACCTAAAGCTGGAGGTCCACATTACGCGTCTTCGCGTCAAAGTATTGCGTGCTTTTTATACCTACTTCGCATTGAGGTTCAAGTTACATGCGGTGCTTTTTAAGCGTAAATTTGTTGTTTTATTATTAAAAAAACTTTGCGTTTTCTGTAGATTTTATTTATTTTTGCACCATTAAACTTGTTTTAATTTATTAAAATTGAAAAATACACATTAAAAAAGAATATAAATTGTCAAAATCAGCTGACATGTTCGTGCGCCGCTTGTTACGCTTAAAAAAGTAGAAAGTAGATCTACTTTAATCATTCTAAGCGTCAAGGCATTCTACGCTTTTGTACTTGTAACTTGCAGCGTACAAATACATTGATTCTACTTTTTTGACAGCCGCGTAGAATGCGAGAAAGCGTAAAACGCGTGGTGTGGACCTCCAGCTTAATAGACGCCATAGTGAAAATGAGAAAACAAAAGAGAATAGAAGAGACTTGCCTATCTCTCCTATAAACTCAGACTTGCGGCAAGAAAACTTGCCCTGTGTAAAAGTAGGCTAATCAAATCATTTTTTTTCCAATAGGAATACAATTTGCTGCGAAACAACATTTTTCTAAGTGTAGTTTAGAAAAAATACCTCTTTTATATCGTAACGAATTGAAGGACGGACAAAAGGACGCCAAAAATATAAAAAAAATAAATAAATAAAAAACAGAACAACACACAATTATGATGGCTACTGCTACACAACAACATCAGCAACAACATTCCAAAGAATTTAAAACAAATGTTATGAATAATGATGATAATAATATTGTTGATGCAGTAACAGCAACAACAACAGCAACATCAGCAGCAGCACCAGCGTCTACAACTTTAGCTGATATTTCAGGTCTGCTCTCAACCACTTCAGCTTCTATAGAAAAATCTTTGGCGACCATGGAATTGCAATATTTTAAGGCTGTCTCGCTATATCGACGTCGAAATTATGAAAAATGTGTTGAGGTGTGCAATGCAATGTTACAAGCAGGTCACGAAAATAATGTCCAAATGTTTAATACACCACCGGATGAAGAAGAGGAAAATGGTAATGCAGCAGCAGCAGTTGGTGCTGGTGAAGAGTTGTTGTTATTGAACAATAGCTATGGCAGTAGTAGTGGTGGTGCTGGTACTGGTCCAGGTACTGGTAGTAGTGGTGCCGGTATAAGTAACAACAGTAGCATTCAAAGATACAGTAGCAATTTGCAACGCATGGCCGTCAGGCAGGGTGGACGCCAACGTGGCATTTATGGCAACAATGTTTCATCTTCTTCTGCCGCCAATAGCACTGCAGCTGCTTCTTCTTCGACGTCGTCATCGTCGACATCATCGTTTAGCATCATGCCCACGTGGATGATGGAAGGCGTTTGGCAATTAAAAATGCGCGCACTTACGCAACGCATCTATATTGATGACTTGGAAACCAATGATGCAGATGATGCCGGTAAGTCGAATGTTTGCTGGTTGGGTTGAGTGTCTGTATTATATGTATGTATGTATATTTAGGAGTCTGTTGTTATTTTAACGTATGTATGTAAAGTGCTGTTAAGACGCTTTTAAGTGTTTTCATTATAATTTGTGAGGAGTTTTTTTTTCAAGTTTAATTTTTAAATAAAATGAGAAGTGCTTTTAGTAGGTACTAAATTTAAAAGAAAAATATGCTCTAAAAAATTGTTTTATGCTGTAAAAATCGAAAAATATGCTCTTAAAATTTAAAAAAAAAAGATGATCCTAAAAGAATATCTAAATTTAAAAGCCTTGCGGGATTTTTTAAATTTTTAACTTTTATTTTTAAACATTTGAGCAATGGAACTTTATTTAAAGTATTGGCCATTGTTAGCTATGACCTTTTCCCATCTTTCTAGCACAATATGGATTCCGAGCCAAAACAACGAATTAAGCCAATATCGGATGCTCTGTTCCAAACTCAAGCGTATCCCAGAGAGAGCCTTCTGCATCAATTGAAACAAATATTAGTCGGAAGGGGCTCGGCCTGGACTATAAAGTGGGTGTGGCAAAACTTCCCAACCACTTCTTTCTAAATACTTTTTAACAGCTATTGCAAAATGTGGCCGAAAATTGTCATGATGCAATAATACAGTTTCATGTCTGGCCGCATATTCTAGGCGTTTTGCGGCCAATGCCAGCTTCAAATGAATCAGTTGCAATCGTTAAGGTTTCCTATGATGGTCCGGCCAGATTTTAGTCGGTCATAATAGATAGCATCCTTTTGCTCCAACCAAACACAGATAATTACCTTAGCGCCATGGATATTTGGCTTTAATGTCGATTCGGCTGGTTGGCCTGGCTTCACATACGATCTCTTACGCTTCGGGTTATCGTAATGGATACATTTTTCATCGCAAGTAAGGAGCAAAAATAATTTTTTTATAAGAGAATCGTATCCCAGAGAGACCATTCTGCATTGATCGAAACAAATTGTAGTCGGACACTTCGGAACTTCGGTGGTATAACATTGAAACTCCACCGAAGTAAAATAAATAACGGTTGTTGTCTTGAATAATGAGCCATCTCACCACCAGAGGCGTTGCAACATGCACTAAGAACAAACATAACGCTCAATTCCAGAGTTGTCAAATGAAACCACCTTTCCTTCTACACTATTCCCTTTCCAAATTATTCCCAAACACAATCAATATATAGGCATATTAATTGCCTGTTATTAATTGAGTGTTACTTCTATTTCAAAGTTAATGCAACGATGGAATATAACGGTTTCATGTCTAGGCGAATCAGTTGCCTGCGATACAGGTTCCCTGTGATGGTCTAGCCAGATTTAGCAGCTCATAATAGATAGAACCATTTTTTCCCACCAAATACTGAGAATTACCTTAACGCCATGGATATTTGGCTTTGGTGTCGTTACGGCTAGTTGGTCGGGCTTCACATACGATCTCTTACGTTTCGGGTTGTCTTTTAATGCCTTCAAGTTTAATTTCGGAAATGCGAAATCGTATTTCAATTTCCCTTCTTTTGGATGAATCCTGTTGCTTACTAACGTTTCAGGTTATCGTCATGGAT
This sequence comes from Calliphora vicina, assembly GCF_958450345.1. Lineage (NCBI taxonomy): Eukaryota > Metazoa > Arthropoda > Insecta > Diptera > Calliphoridae > Calliphora > Calliphora vicina. The sequence continues at coordinate 13,454,010 of NC_088781.1, read as the reverse complement.
CCCTTTTTCATCGCAAATAATGATTCGGTGCAAAAACTATTTTCTTTTAAATCGTTCAAGCATCATTTCGGACATGCAAAATCGTCATTCAAGGTCTCTGGGCTTCATTCGTGTGGTACCCAATTTCCAAGCTTTTGATGAATTCTGCTGCTTGGAAACGTTTTGAAATTTCAGCTTGATCTAGCTCTCAATGATTTTGCAAGCTCTTATTGAGTTTTACTACAATCTTTATGGTGTAATGCTACCAATTCTTCGTCTTCAAACTGGTCTGGGCGATCATTGTATTCCGTATAAAAATCACCACATCTGAACAGCACAAACCAACTCTAGCATTCTCTCACATTCTCTGTTTCTCACAAGACTTCCTCATTTTCCGACATTTATTTGAAATGGGTAAAAACACTAGTCCTGTACTGTCTCCTAGAACTGCTGGGATCCTATCAAAAATAACCCAGCAATTCTAGGAGACAGTACCGAACTAGTGATTTTATCCATCATTTAGGGTGGGAGCTAGTTACTTCAATAGACACGTGACTAGTCATTTTAACACGGGCATGACCTAAGCAGGTTGTCAATTGTCTCTTTTTGATTACAATGGGACTGTCTAATAGCTGATCGAAAGTAGGCAACGCATTGAATTCACATACTGGTTATATAGCGTCAGTAGCTTACTAGCTTTGTAACTGCTTACATGATCAGCTACTTGACTAGTTATTTTAACACGTGCATGTCCTAAGCAGGGGGTCTATTGACCCTTTTGATTACAATGTGACTATCTGATAGCTGATCGAAAGTAGACAACGATTCTGGTGGGTAAAATAAAGTGCAGTACAAAAAAAGTTTGAAATGACTTCACCATAGGTTACTAAGAGACACTAAAGGGACTATTGACTTCATGCTATGTTACATGGAATATCAGTATACTTAAATAAAAATAAAAATAAACTGTATGAGAATTATATCAACACAATTTGTATAAAACAAGTTTGTACGAATTACTCACAAAACGTTTAAAGTGACTACACTCGAGATTACTTGGAGACACTTAAGTATCAATTGTCTTCACGCTAGATTACTTGGGATGTATAAAGTAATCAATTGCAGTACAAAGTGCATACACGTGTCAAATGGCCCAAACTATATAAATTGGAGTCAGCCAAGTGATAAGACATTTGTGACAATTACTGTTTTTAAGGGATACATTGACTACTTGCTTAACTGCTGGGAAAAGACCAGACGAAAAAGTACAGTTTCACAAAACTGTTCTGTTTCGTTCTCAAATGCTTGATACATATTTGGCAATTACTTTTCCTAATATCTATATCCAAGGACTGACAACAAAATAGTGATGTAATATGGAGAACTGACTGGTGCACAAACAGCTTTTGTTGAATTTGGTTTGTCTTGAAAGAATCACTGTGAAATTTCAACTCACGATCATATTAATGTCTTTCGATCGATCGCTATCGCGATGTAATATTTCTACACTTATTTGGTGCACTTTCAACTATTGTCGAATTATGCAGATTATAATGCGCATTCAATTTGTGCCTTCTAACCAAACAATTCCAGCATAAGTCAGACGATAATCCGGAAATATGATTATCCAACACAGCATCAATTTTCTCCTCGTTCTGGAGCAAATAACGATCACAATAAAGTTTGGAAAACCTGCTTCTCTAAATGTCGAAGATAGTTGTTCCGCATTGATTTTTAGCTTATTAACTTCATACTTCTTAAGTAATCTTTGGCCGTTTTGGAAATCAAATTACAACTTAAAGGTATAATAGTACTGAGCACAGCAAACTTGATAATTTTGATATTGATTTTGTAGTATCTTCATCTCTGTTACCGGTAATGGTATTATTTAATCGTACCCAAATGTTATGGTGAAATTGGTTTTTATCAAAAAATAAACATTATTATTCTCATGATGTTATTTTATCTAAAGTCCATAAACAAAATAACTTATACTAATGCCTATACTCTTTAAAGAAGGTCGGTCAGTGATTACTCAAAAAATGTCTTACATTCTTTTACAACCTCAATATCCTTTTAACTTCTAAACAACAAATTATCAAACAAAATAGTATCTTTGTCTATATTTTCTACTTTTAATGTCATAGTGGAAAAATGTCTTTCATTATACCGAAACACCAATATAATATAGAATTCATAAACAAAATAATATTAAAATATGACCAACAAAATGACATTCTAATGTAAAGTTATGGCCAACAACCAATAACAGCACATTAGCCAACTTAACACAACTTGAAACAATCTATATAATACAATTTCTGTGGCTAAATAACAAACGACATGTTTATAACAAAAACAGCAACAAGAAAAAAATAATAAAAAATCAAGAATGGTCAAAGCGCATCAAATATCTAAATCTAAGAAAGAAGTCATGTCGATGTAAACGAAGGAAGTGGGGGGAGAACAAATCTATATACATACATAAATATATATAAAAGAGAAACGTTACTGAGTGACTGATAAAGGTTCTTAAGAATAAATTCTTAATTACATTTTCGAAATCATAATAAAACTGCGAAGCATTTTGCTTGGGAATTGAACCCGCAACCCCTTAGATTGATAGTCCAGCACCAAATAATTCCATATTATTGAAATAATTCCATAAATTATTCTTTAACTCAAAGGCTTAAGTAATTCTTTTCAATTCATTTTTTGTAAATGATCGTCGAGCTTTAAAGAATGATGTGTATACCCTGGTGGAAAAGGAGTTTTATTTCTCGAACAGAAGAAAAAACACATTCCAGTTAATTGAATTTCTTTAAAAACCATGTGTACGACTTTTAAAGAATCAGAAGAGAACTTATTATCCCCAGCTGATGATTGTGCTCAACTATAATTGATGGCGAAATGCTCTCTATTGGAAAAACTACACCATTTTTCATTGAAATTGAGAAAATTCCAAATGAAATAGAGAATTTCCATTTCAAATTGAGAAAATTCCAATTGAAATTGAGAATTTCCATTTTAAATTGAGAAAATTCCAAATGAAATTGAGAATTTCCATTTTAAATTGAGAAAATTCCAAATGAAATTGAGAAATTCAATTTTAAATTGAGAAAATTCCAAATGAAATTGAGAAATTTAAATTGATATTGAGAAAATTTCAAATGAAATTGAGAATTTCTATTTTAAATTGATTCCAAATGAAATTGAGAAAATTCCAAATGAAATTGAGAAATTCAATTTTAAATTGATAAAATTCCAAATGAAATTGAGAAATTTAAATTGAAATTGAGAAAATTTCAAATGAAATTGAGAATTTCTATTTTAAATTGAGAAAATTCCAAATGAAATTGAGAAATTCCATTTGAATTGAGAATTTCCATTTGAAATTGAGAAAATTCCAAATGAAATTGAGAAACTCCATTTCAAATTGAGAAAATTCCAATTGAAATTGAAATTGAGAAAACTCCAAATGAAATTGGGAAAATTCTAAATAAAATTGAGAAACATTATATAAATTATTTTAAACTAAAAAAAACAAAATTAACGATTATATCAAATGTGAAAAGATGTGGTGGTCTGGATAGAGAGACCAATTTCAATTTATTTTGTCGTAAAAAACATTGTTGGTCTCGTGTTGGATCCCGAACAGTTCTTTCGATACCTACTTTCCGTGGCCCCGATATCCACCTGATAAGTGCAATTCGTACCGCAGGCATTATTCAAATGGATAGTCGCAGATGTTCGTTCACTGCCGAAAGCGCAAACGAATGGACAAAAAGTGTTGATAGCAAGAGTTGGGTAATCAGTTATCTGAACTCGTTTTGGTATGTGACAATGCCCCTTGCCACAGTCGTTTATGTGAAATTTTCGACAACTCTTCAGCAACACTTTTACCATTGAGTCCCTATTCACCAATGCTTAACCCTATTGAAATAATTTGGTCCAAAATCCAAAGTATTGTGAAGTCAAAGATGAATATACCAACCGTAAATCCTCTTAATGTAGGAGAGCAGAGGATTTTATATCATCAGGAATTAATTAACGATTCCAAGTCCTGTATAACTACTGGAGATTACAGTAGAGCTATACAGTATATATAACATACAACATCATTCCACCAAAGCGCTTTGGAATTGCAAGATATTCCTGTTGGTCAATAAGACTGTGTACATATTGTTACGTTTTAACCTTTTCAAAACGTTGGTTTATTTCCTTTAAATAAACCGGATACTTTTGATTGCAAATAAAAGCCGTTAATAGTTTGAAAATTGTAACAACACTTTATTTATTCAAATGTTCAACAACAGAATTAAATAGTCACTCATTGTTTTTTATACACGTTTATAAATTTGCAGAAATACAGACACACTTTACAATGTACACGAATTCACTTGAAAAACACAGCACTCAGTTGATGTTTGTTCGAAAAGGGTCTCTGATAAACTCACTCACTACTGCAACCTCTGCCACTATTTATAACACTGCCATCTGCTCTCTAGATTGCTCTTTAACTGTCTAGAGCTTTCTAATACATACGTCATCTGTGGTATACTTTCTACAATGTTCTTTAAATGAATATTCGAATATACGGTCGCAGCAAACAGCGTTGCCAACTTACGATCAATGGTCAACTGAAATTCAATGTTAATAATGCCCACAGATATGTTACAGTTTGCTATTACAGCACTGCTATTTGAAAGCATTATGCTACTTTTAAATCAGCCGTGTTAAAATAGTTATATTTGAATTCAAGTACAATTTCGTAACAATATGTTTTTTGATTAATGTATAGTATAATATTTATTTATGTAGAGTAAAATAAAATTTTCTCAATTTCATTTGGATTTTCTTAATTTCAATTAGAATTTTCCCAATTTCATTTGGAATTTTCTCAATTTGAAATGGAATTTTCTCAATTTCATTTGGAATTTTCTCAATTTAAAATGGAAATTCTCAATTTCATTGGAATTTTCTCAATTTGAAATGGAAATTCTCATTTTCATTTCGAATTTTCTCAATTTAAAATGGAAATTCTCAATTTCATTTGAAATTTTCTCAATATCATGTATAATGTTCTCAATTTCAATGAAAAATGGTGTAGTGTTTCAGAAAGAAAGTTATCGAAGGATTGAACAATTTTAGTTTGCGCTAATGCAGCTGGACCAAAGAAGATAAATTTTTTTTCTCGCAAAAGCAAAGAAACGCCTCTCGTTTCGTAACAAGATTTATTGCAAATTATCTTCATTCAAATAATGGATATTTTTAACGGTTTAATCATTTTTAGAACCGAAATACCTTCCAATCCTTGGTAATGCTCCAAGTCGAACTCCCAAAGAAAAATTAATTAAAACTACAAATGATGGGCATATATTCTACTATACTCATGCCTCCTAATGTCACGCCCCTTAAAACTTATAACGCGAGGGCGGGTCATTAAGTCCGTGACTTTTTGAATGTCTTCTTTGAGCTATATATACATATATGTACAACGTTTCTCCAATCCAAATAAGATTTGTTAAGGTCATCAAAATCGATATTTGTTTTTGAGATGCTTTCATCATTGGAGTCAAATCTCTTTTCGCCGAGCCATTTCTTCTGGTTTGGATAGAAAGTCTCCTGTAGAGCGTCCTTTAGAAAAGCTTTAAAGGCGGTCGCTTAATATGATTACCATACGCTCCACACCTTCGGAAAGAGCAGATCAAATTGGGCGATAATTTACAGGGATATTAGCCTCTCTCTTTTTGGGAACGTTTCTCCAATTGGTTTCCCCTTCCTAAAAATAAGATTTGTCGAGGTCATCAAAATACGTATTTCTTTGTGAGATGATTTCATCGTTGGAGTCAAATCTCTATCCGCCTAGCCGTTTCTTCAGGTTTGTTAACAAGAAATAGTCACTCGGGACCAAAGCCAGAGAATAGGAAAAATGAACGAGGAATTCCAAGCCTAATTCATGGATTTATGCAATGAAAACTATAAATATGTGCAACCTTGCATTGTCATGGTGAAAATTAACTTATTTCTTAGCCAATTGCGGTCAATTTTTTCCAATGTCATCGACCCAATATATTATTGATTGTTTTACCCTTTTGAAGGTAGTCAATGTAGATTATACATCCCAAAAAAACGGTCACCATGACCAAGGCAAATTTATTTACAGGTATACCCAATTCTACAACAAATACAACTTTACCAAAAACAACATGTACTTTGTTTTTGTAAAATTATTTGCTAGCTGTCAAACAGCTAAACAACAGAAGACGGCAAAAATCAAAAACAGGGGTAAAAATAAATAAATACGTGAAATTTACTTTCAATAAGTACTCCATTCACTTTTATATTGTCAATTATTCACTTTTCTACTATTTTATATTTTTTATTAAAAGAAACAAAAACGTTAATTTAAATTAATAAAGAAATGTAAACAAACTTTGACAGCTAGAAGTGAAAAAACAAATCGAGCAAAAAATAGTCAGCTGGCTTTTCGACTTCACCTTATTAGATACACCTTGACCATGACTTTATTGGCTGACAAACCCACATTGGCCTTCTTTGATGCCAACTCACCGACTCTCTGATGTGTTGAGGTGGATCCACGTTTCGTCCACCGTTAAGAAACGGGGCTAAAACTCATCCATATTGCGATTGAACAACGCCTAAAACTCCTGCGAAGTTTTTTATTCTTCTTGGACCAGCCTGCAAAACGTTGTGTTGGATTTAGAAAAATAGGATATGGGAGCGAGTAGTGATTGTGGAAATTCGATTTGAACTTTCCTACATTGAAAATGACAGGAAAGAATTCAGCGGAAAGTTTGTTCCACATACAGACAGTACGGTTAAAGAACTAATTTTCTCTGTAGTGTGTTTAGCGCAGACTTGGGCGATGCCAATTACTTTTCAATTACCAATTACATTACATGTAATTGGTAATTGAAAAATACCAATTACCAATTACTAGCAATTAGTAATTGAAATTTGCCAATTACAAATCCAATTACATTTTATAATTGGCAACCAACAAATACCAATTACAATTACAAGTAATTGGTAATTGGCTTTTATCAATTACCAATTACTGTAATTAGTAATTGGTAAATGGCAATTACCAATTACATATAATTGGTAATTGGTAAAGTAATTGCAAGTAATTGATAAAAAAGTAATTCTAATTACATAACAGGTAATTACATTTAAATTTTTTTCTAAATTTCTAAACAACATTAAATAATAACACTCTGCTACAAAATAACACTTTTTATCAGAACTTGAAAATCGGCCTAATGGGGGTTGTAGGCCTAGGTTAGGACATACTAAAACCGTTTTAAAAGATTTTGAAACACCCTCAAAATATTGAGTTATTTTGAAAAAAACTGTTTAGGTTAGATCCTAGTACTTTAGTACCTAAAGGCAAAAAATTAAGCTTTCATAAATTGTATATTTTTTTTCGTAATTTTTCAAATTTAACAATAACACAGGCAACAAAATCGAAAAAAATTAGAGGCTTTTAAAACCGCTACACAATTTTGATGTATTGTGGTTCCAGTAGTTATGGTCCAAACTTTAAATTCTATGGAAAAGTTTTTTTTGTAAAATCGTGAATTTTTTTAGACGTTTCTCCACATAATTTATGATAACTCAAAAAGGGTTAGTCCGATATTATAAAAATAAACTTAGAAACGTTTAAAGTTACATAACCTTTAATCCGCTATTTATTGCGATTTAATCGGCTCAGTAGTTTCTTAGTTATAATAACAAATTGAGCAAATTAGTTTGTTTTAAAAAAATCGAAAACGGCAGAAATTGTTCAGATTTATTGCCTTATCGCAAAGCCTCAATTAATAGAATACACTTATTTTCAGAAAATTGTATTTTAAAATCATCAATATTTTGATCGAGCTGAAAGTAATAACCCAGCAGTTAAGAAAGTAGTAAATCTATCCCTTATAGACAAATGTTTGATGACTTGATTGACTCCAATTGATATATTTTGGGTCATTTGAAACGTATGTGCTATTTGTATTGCAGAGAGATATCAATTAGTTACTTTATGCATCCCATGTAATCTAGCGTAAAGACAATTGTCACTTAAGTGCATCTAAGTAATCTAAGTATTGCATTCGTCGCTATGTAATACAAAGGATCAATTGACCCTCTGCTTGGGACATTCACGTGTTAAAATAACTAGTCACATAGCTAGTTATGTAACTAGTTGTCACCCTAAATGATAGGTAAAATTACTAGTCTCATACAACTGCTGGGAAATGACTGCGGTAAAACTTTGTATCTATGTGAAGTTACAAAATCGTTCGATAACGAAATCTCTTAAAAATTGAAATTGCAAATTGTAATGAAACATAACATAACTCTAAACTTTTTTGAAGCGAAATGTTTTGAAATGATAATTTTCAATTGTTCATAGAAATGAAGAAGTTAGTCGACAACATTTGGAGTTATTTCTATAACAAATTCGACAAATATGTTGCCCATTGACGACAAAAACTTCTACTTTTATTAAAAACTTGGATAATATGCACATAAATATGCATTTTGAAATTAAATATAACTAAATATTCATTATTAATAAAATATGCAAAAATATGCACTAATAAATCAATGCCATTTTACAGCAAAATGTGCGATTTTAATAGATAATTGTCTACATTTTATTTGGACGTTCGAGAAAAAACATGCATTTACATATTAATCCCTAGTAATAATATGTTTGGATTCCATTATTTTTTTTTATTTTTGGTATATTGTGTAATGTACGAGTTATTTAATAATTACATTGTTGGTAATAAATACTTTAAAAGTAATCATTACACATTTTTTATCAATTACTTTCTATTTCAATTAATTTTTACCCATTACATGTAATTTGTAATTGACAATAACCAAATACCAATTACATGTAATTAGTAATTGGCAATAACCAACTACCAATTATATGTAATTGGTAATTGGCATTCACCAATTACAAATTACATTTAATTGGTAATTGGCATTTGTCAATTACAAATTACTTATAATTGGTAATTGGTTATTGCCAATTACCAATTACACGTAATTGGTAATTGGTCCTGTAATTAATTACAAAATGTAATTGGTAGTGCCCAAGTCTGGTTTAGCGGTCCAATGGCCAATCGACCACAAAGGGATGTGTTCTTCATGAAAACCCTGTGCTACGTAAAAATCTGCGGGTATCAGACTCAAGTTCCCTAATTTCTTCATAACATTGTAGTACCGACAGAACATTGAAACGAAGCCCAAATTGCGTCGGTGCTCCAGTGAATCTATAGAGTTGGATACCCTACTATCACCAATAATCACCTTTACCCTCTCCAGTACGCGGTCGAGATGTTTCAAAATAGACTTTGCAGCACCGGCCTATACATGGGAGTTGTATTCCATTTTCGTTCGGATAAAAGTGGTGTAAAAAGTAAGGAGATCCGATGGACTGAAGTAATTCCAGCACCGTTTCAGAAAACCGAGACAATTGAAAGCTTCTTTCTTTCGACCCTATTAGCACGACCCTTTTCAAAGATTATCATAAGGTACCGATTATGGCAATTATTCATGTTTTGCCTCATTGCCCCAATCTCCGACAGGCTTGGTCTATAACTGAATGAATATGAATGGCAAATGTTGCTGTCATCTGCAAAATAATAGATAGGGTTGGAAGTTTGACGTAGAAGGTCGTTTAGAAAAATAAGGAATAGAGTAGGAGCAAGAACACGTTTGATGAGATCCTCGTATATTTCTCTATATAAAGCGAGTTGAGACTGTGCGTCCAGAACATTTGACATCTTCCGTGCTTGTACGGACACAACGAAATTCAGCATTTAATGCTGTATCCTTAAAAACTAGTGCTGGTTCACACACGTCAAGTTTACTTGAACAAGTCTGGAGTTTATAGAAGAGGAGAGTTGAAGAAAAACTGGAAAATCTTTCCAATCTTCTCTCCTCTATCAGCTACAAACTCAAGCCTCGCACAAGTAAACTTGACGTGTTTGAACCAGCACTTATTAAACAATTTTTAATTACGATTGGGATGGCTAAGCGAACCGGGTCAGCTAGTATTTAATACTTAATATTTTGTTTACAATGAAAAACCAACCACAGAGTAATAGAATCTCTACTATGTTGTATGCAACCAAATCACACAAAAACCAACAATCAAACAAGACAACATTGCCAACATCCAGCGACCACTACCATCAAAATACACATTGTATCATCATTGTATTTGGGAGTAGAACTTACAACTAACAAACATTTTACGAGGCAACTAATAGAAGGAGTAGTAGTATGTGCTGCCTGGACAGCACAACACAACACAAGTATAAAGAAACACTTATACTTAATTATGATGATAAATACATAAACCTTAACCTCAAGAAGAATTTAATCCAACAATATGACCGACATTCCATGTAATAATATGCAGCAAAGCTTTGAAGAACTCAAGTGAGCAGAATTGAAAACAACAACTAAGAAAAGAATTTTCAAATAAAATACAACTAAAGTAAGAAAAAAGTTATGCGCTGTGTTTTGTTTGATTGTGTGTCCACAAGATGTTTTTCTTTTTTGCTCCTTTCTTGCATCCATCGTTCGTTCCTTCGTTGGTTTGAACACATCTACGCTAGCTACGTCTTCTTAACCACATTACAGCAACCGCCGCGTCTTGATATTGGTGGACGTCGGTGTATAAAACTGAAAATGGACTATGCGGTTGCATGAACGAACGGATGAACAGCAACAACAATGCACTATGGCTGGGTTTTGCAGTTGGCAACATATAAAAATAGTTTTCATTTTTAATAAATTACACTATACATGTTGTTATAGATGAAATCTCATCAAATGAGTTCAAGATCAATTCAAGGGTACCGCAAGGCTCCGTCCTTTCTGCTACTCTATTCCTTATTTTTCTAAACGACCTTCAACGTCAAACTTCCAACCCTATCTACAGTTTTGCAAATGACAGCAACATTTGCCATCCATTTTCATAGACCGCGTACAGGAGAGGGCGAAGTTGCTTATCGGTGACAGTAGGGTATGTAGTTCTATTGATTCCCTGGAACATCGTCGTAATGTGGGTTATGCTTCACTATTCAACCGATACTACAACGGTATGTGCTCGTTCTTCGGCAAGGGCTCATCAATTCGTTGTCGACTGGACAGTGGATCGCATTACACTATAAAAAGTATGGAAATCACCCCAAATTCATCTGAGAACCAAGCTCCATCTCTTTTTATCTATCATGCGTTCAGTCCTGTTGTATGGCTGAGAATCCTAGCAACGCAACCTGCAATCCTTACACAAATCGCTCTTTACGAAAACTGCTCAAGATATTTTGGCCGAATGTTATTTATTTTTATTTTTCTTCTTCTTGGCCCAGTACTCAGAAGATGAATATAGGTTATGGGAGGGAGGAAAGAGGGAGTAGTGTTTGTGACAGAAAAGACTTGAGCGGGAAGTTTGTTCCACGGCTAAAGAACGAATTTTTCATGTTGTGTGTTATGCGATCCACTGGCCAATCGACCACAAAGGGATGTGTTCTTGATGAGAAACGTGTATTACGTTCAAATCTGCGGGTATCAGGAACAAGTTCCCTAATTTCATCAGAACACATTCCATTGTAGTAACGATAGAACAGTGCAACACAATCCACATTGCGACGGTGCTCCAGTGAATCAATAGAGTTGGATACTCTACTGTAAATAGTGAGGAGATCAGATGGAGTGAAGTAATTCCTACACCGTTTCAGAAATCCGAGACACTTGAATGAATCTTTCGACACTTGAAAAATGTGTTTAGACCAACGGACATCACATTGTATTTTCATGCCGAGAACATCAAGAGCGTCAAAATTTTTCACCATCCATAAATACAGATGAAGCAACATAGTCTGTCGTTCGTTTTTGTGTCAACATGCAACACTGAGTCTTGCAAGCGACCCCACTCGGAGATTGTCACAAGGGAATCATTCATGTTTTGCCTCATTGTCCCAATCTCCGACAGGCTTGGTCTATAACTGAATGAATAAGAATGGCAAATGTTGCTGTCATCTGCAAAAGAATAGATATGGTTGGAAGTTTGACGTAGAAGGTCATTTAGAAAGATAATAAATAGGGTAGGAGAAAGAACAGAGCCTTGCCCTGAATTAATTTTGAACTAATTTGATGAGATTTCATCTATACCAACTCGTATAGTGCGATCTCTGAGAAAGCTCTATATAAAAGAAATCAGACGCACCAACAACAACGTAGCCAAGGTGACAATCGATCCTTAAGGTAGTAGGAGAAGAGCAGACCCGCTAACACCTGGAGGAGACAAATCAAGACTGAAACAAACTCAACTGGATAGTTTTGGGGCGAAGTGAAACTGATAGCTTGGGATAGATCACAATGGAAAAACTTTGTTGTGGCCCTTTGTTCCACCTTGGAACCATAAGAATCAATATATGTCAACCGCGTGCAAACGGTGCATTTTTCTGGATAAATGGTCTGTCGTGGATTGGTCTCACTTCACAAAGCAAAAATGAGCATCATCGCTTAACACAATTTCGAAATAAAACAGTCGTCTATAAGTTGAGCGAGAATCAATGAATGATTTTCAAAGGAAATTTGGATAATTTGGTAGCATTGTTACAGAGTAAATCTATTCATGATGATTTGCCAGAATCAAAAAGTGACAGTTAGTTTGACAGTTAACTCTTTCGTAAGTTCTATGGGGCTTAAAGAAACATTCCCTTTTAGTGGCTAAATATTGGAAAGCTGGTGAAGAAATGAGCACTTAGTAGATCATCTAATGACCAGACCAGACGAAGTTCTTTTAGTATCGAAAAGATGTTCAGAAATTAATAATACGATTTTTTGCTATTGTTTTCGCGTCTTTCCCATGTAATCCCAGTGCAATCCTACATGGGAAAGACGCGAAAACAATAGCAAAAAATCATATAAAATGAAGATGCTTTGTGGAAGCCAAATGCTCCCAAAACGGATGGAGAAAAAAAATTAAATTTTAAATTAAATCAAATTTTTAATTTCGGAACATCTTTCGACATTTATTGGAGTATCGTGCGTCTCCATGTACGATGATACCATAATATCCAGTCTATTGCTATTTTTGCCTTGTATCAGTTTCTTTAATCGGTTTGTTCTTCCAGCGAAGTAGTTGCCATCTGTCGTTGCCTAGAAACAACGCCCTCTGTATATTTGGTGTAGTGGTGGAGAACCTTGCTAATCTTTGATTGCTACGTTTTTCCCAGGGGGTGGATGCTGTCTGAGCTTTGCCATGACATTATCCTCTTTTCCAGAGGGAGAGGTGTTCAGGGGGCTTCTTGGATGGGTTGTTAAAGGGAAGACACTTTTTCGTCCTCTGCCAGGGACCGAACCCGTGTTTACTGTTTTTATTATCTTCATATTTGTTCAAAAAAAATCGACATGACTCCCTACTCCAAAATAACTATAATAATTCTACCCCTTGCCCATAGTGCAATGCTAGTAAGTGCATTGATGGCATGATCATCATCATGCTGTAAGAAGAGGAAAAATAATATTGAGGGAAAAAAAGAACACAGTGAATATATAAAAAAAATAAAGGTTTAAGACACGCATCCAAAACTTTGTACATATTTAAGCTCATAGTATCTTGTTTAGTACTGCCCACATTCCATTGTGTTCAATCACCTTGAATACTTGGATATCTTAAAGGTTTTTACAACAACAAAATAAGTTTGGATTTTTTGTAAATGTAAAAATATGTAAGAGAGTATGATTTGTTTTGGTTTTTTTTTTTTAATAAAATTTTTTGCAAGTAGGGTTTTAAAATTAAATGTTTAAGAGATGTGGTGTGGTTGATACCCGTATTCAAGTTGGAATTTGTATTATTTTTTTGTTGTTGTCTGAATTCTAGTAAACGAGGAAGTGGAATTTGAGCGTATTGCCACAACAGCCAGACCCGGAACTTCAATTAAAACTGCTTTTGTACCCAGGCCCAGTACAAGTACTTTAAGAGGCTCCACAGCCTCTAGTTTGTATCAACGCAAAGCTGTAGGAACTGCCGAAAGTGTTAATAGGCGGATACTTACTTCAAGCATGTCGCGGCCTACATCGGGCATGGTAAGCTATTTGTTGTGGAAAAGTGTACATTTATTATAAACCTTTTTTGTATAATTTATAGGCTCGTCCTGGCACTAGTGGCTTAAGCCGGCCCGGTTCCTCTTTGGGCAGCCGTCCAGCTTCACGCTGTGGTACTGCTTCACGTGTTAGAGCCAGCTCAGCGGCTGCTTTCAATATAGGCGATAGCACGGCTCCCTTGTATCAAGCATCACGCCTAAATCCCACCATTTATGCAGAGCGTAAAGTTTTAGTTAAAGCGCTCTTTCAATTTCTCTACTATCATGAGGCAGATGTTTTGAAGGCCTACTCCTTGTGTGAAGCTGTCATGGAAGTGCATAAACAAAAACGTGGCTCCTCCGCCTCTCTACGTTCGTTGGCCAATTGTGATGAATGGTGGTGGCAACAGCAAATGGGACGTTGTCTCTTAGCCTTAAAATATCCTCGAAAAGCTGAATCCTATTTACAGCAATCGTTGAATGCCTTTCCACATCCTGATACTTATATTTTACTTTCGCGTTTGTATCAGCGTTTAGAGCAGACAGAAAGGGCTATGGATTTGATACAGACTGCCGTGGATAAACATCCGTTTGATGTTACTTTTCGCATCGAACAGGGTCGTTTGTTGGATGAAATGTCTAAGCAGGATGATGCCATGCAAATGTATCGTTTGATATCGAAATTAAATCCCATAAATGTTGAGGCCTTGGCCTGCATAGCCTTGAATTACTTTTACGATAACAATCCGGAAATGGCTTTGATGTATTATAGGTGATGATTAGTCTTAATTTAAAGAAGAATATTAATACTTCTCCTCTTAATAAAGTTAATAAGTTAATATTTTTTTAACAATTTCAGACGCATTCTTTCATTGGGCGTCCATTCGGCAGAGCTGTACTGCAACATTGCTTTGTGTTGTCTCTATGGCGGTCAAATCGATCTGGTTTTACCATGTTTTCAAAGAGCTTTAGCAGCCGCCAAGTCATCTGAACAAAAAGCTGACATTTGGTATAATCTTAGTTTTGTGGCCATTGTAAGTTATCCCTAAACTTATCCCCAAAAACATTTTATATTTTTGAATCTTATAAATTTCAGACCACCGGCGATTTTAATTTGGCCAAGCGTTGCCTACAGCTCTGTCTCACTTCAGATGCTCGCAATGGTGCCGCTTTAAATAATTTGGCAGTTTTGGCCGCTTATACTGGTGATGTTTTGAAAGCTAAATCGTACCTGAATGCTGCCAAGGATGTGTTGGTAGAATCAATGGAAATTGAGAATAATTTGAAATATATGAATGATCATTATAAATTGTAAGATGCTTAGATATACATACATAGTTAAAAACTTAAAAGTATAAATGTTTGTTGGTGTTAATAAATTTATGGTTGTAAATGTAATATTTAAATGGACTTGTAAGATCCCCATATTTTCTCTCATACAATTGCGTAGGAGAGAGAACCTGTAACATTAGGCAAGGTAATACAAAATAGATTTTCATTCATCATTTTCATCTCATTCCATGATACTTCTGGAAGTCGTTCTCAATTTGGCGTCTCATAGTGTTTGCAGATGGGGACAGGTGTGCTGTAGCCTTGGGAATTATATAATGAGCGACAATCGTATAGGCCGATTTTCCACCTGTTACCTGTAGCGAAAACACTCAAAGCTCTTCTCCTCCCCCAGCTGACCCGTCAACTTCCACCAGCTCGTCACCAACATGGATTCCGTAAGATGCACAGCACCACAACAGCATTATCCGCCATAGTCACTCAGACCTCATAGGGCCTTCGCCACTGTCATTCACGCCACACTCTTCTAGGACATTCTGCAATCCACGATTCCCTTCGACACGAAGAAATGGATAGTGAACTATATGAGTGGCAGGCAGTCGTTCGAGGATTTTAGGGACAAATGCTCAACACCCCGTAGAGTTGAACAAGGAAACCTTCAGGGCGGGGTCCTGTCACCGCTCCTGTTTAACTATTACTCTCTAAACTTCCGGTGCCCCCACCTGGTGTAGAGGTAATCACTTATGAGAACGACTTCACTATATTGGCAACAGGTCACAACGTTGATGAGCTATGCAGTATGGTAAATGGTCATCTCAATGAAATCCACAATTTCTTTACTGCACGTAACCTACAGTTATCAACAACGAAGTCATCGGCCACACTCTTCGCCACATGCGCGACGTACAAATTCCGACAGTGAACCACCCGAAATCACGCATTAACTGCGAAATAGGAACTAGCCGGCTGTACTTGGGGTATGGACAAAGAAACCTTGCTAACTACCTACAAGTCGATTGGTCGGACAGTGGTCAAATATACTGCTCCAGTGTGGTCACCTTCGTTAAGTGATACGCAGTGGAGAAATATTCAAAGCTGTCAAACCGCAGCCTTCAAATTACCTCTAAACACCAAGTTCACCAGGAAATTAAGGTTCTACCGGTCAAGAAACACAACTTCATGTTGATGCAACAGTTCCTTCTGGAATGTCATCGGAAGAGTCATCCAAACTTCGACATCACACAGTTGAAGTCATACAGGACTGACATGCCTCGGAGGAGACGCAGATACGAGGAGAGCATACAGAGGTATGTGCATTTGATCGCCGCTTGTATATGACAGCTTTGAACGACATTCACAGCTTTGAGCGATGTTCACATCTAACGGTTCACATCTACGTTTTCACAAATCTAGATTTGAAATGGTGACTGGCCAGAAAGTTCTAAGGTTGGCAAATGCCTGCGAACTGATGCCTCTTCTTTTTGAAATTATTCTTCCCAGATAGAAGAACGTATCAATCTCATCAACTGTTTGCCCCGAAAGCGGGAATTGAGTGTTGCATGATGAGTTTATTGACTTTGTTTGGTGGGATAGATGGCCTATGATAGAATCCTACGTACTTCGGCAGCAATGGTCACAAGTGCTATTCGCCACACCTCTTTACCATTGACATTCTCGCCAATAGCGTTGCACAATGCTGCCATAAGATTCAACACTACTGGCATGTCGAAAATCAGCCATGCCATGAAATCGTTGAACGCGTTGCTTTCAATACTTCCATAAGACTCATTATAGATGGACTCCCGGACCACGTTGGCTACTGTACTCCAAGACCATTCTTTGTTTCGATCACCGGTGAAAGGACTGAACAGTTACAATCCCTCCAGGTTAACCCATATGAGATTCTCACTGATAGCCGGTGTGGTGTGAATAGGTGGCTTTCATATAGCACAGAATGGAATGCGTGTGCCTTTCAGACTTCCAGACCAGTGTAGACTTCAGCCAGTTCGCGGAATGATATTTTACTAAGTGGATCTTCAGGTTTTGAACTGATAGAAAAATTTTGGAAAATAAATATAACAAAAATTAAGGGAGTCTACTTGTCTTACTTGTTCGAAAAGATTTCTTGACAAAAATAATTTAAATTTTAAAAGTATTAATACAAACTATTGTCGTCTGTAAATACCTTAAATAACACATGAAAATGTTAGGTAACAAACACTTTTATATTAAAGAATGTCTGCTTTTACACAGGGCAAGTTTACTTGAAGTATCTTCGATTCTCTTTTAAACTTGCTCGTCTGTTTACACACAGCAAGTCTGTGTACAATTTTATATGTCAAAACCTAATAGACGCCATAGTGAAAATGAGAAAACAAAAGAGAATTGAAGAGACTTGCCAGTACGAGCAAGTGTGTACCCCTCTTCTTTCTTCTTGCCTCAATCTCCTATAAACTCAAACTTGCGGCAAGAAAACTTGCCCTATGTAAAAGACTACATATGTAATGTAATTAAAACTGCAACATTTATTTAATGAATTTTTAACCAATTATAAATAGCATCCAAGCCCACTTTACTAACAGGGCTAACTTCTATAATCGTAACTCTTTGTCGTATTTCCTTCTCCAATTTCGACATTTGCAGCATCAGTAAAGCCTCATTGCGCATCTGGCGATAGGCATAGTCCATTTTAGAGAGCACTAATAAAATACGCACCTTTTGTATGCGTGGCTCAGCCAAAATCGAATAAAATAAAACACCTACAATTTTCAAATTTAATAACATATTCCAATACA
Organism: Calliphora vicina; assembly: GCF_958450345.1. Classification (NCBI taxonomy): domain Eukaryota; kingdom Metazoa; phylum Arthropoda; class Insecta; order Diptera; family Calliphoridae; genus Calliphora; species Calliphora vicina. The sequence continues at coordinate 13,435,817 of NC_088781.1, read as the reverse complement.
TACTTCTTAAAAAAAAAATTCACCTGCTGCTGATATTTGACACAAATTGGCTGTATCAACGACATACATTAATTTCTTGACATCATTAAAATATTGCCGCCATATAGGAGCCATACTGCCGCCAATTTCCAAAATACGTATAGACTTAAGAGGCGGTAAAGATTTTTTCTTTTTCATCTGCTCACTATCAATCTGTTTGCCATTAGCGTCCGTAGCAGGCGGCGACGGTTTGGGTTTCATGGCTTCTTCATTATGGTTATTGGTCGGAAATACTATATTGTATATACTGGTGCCATTGGTAGGAGTTGAATATGTATTCTCATCTATGGACTCATTATCTTGCAGAGCCTTTAGTAAATGCGTTTTGCCCGATCTTTTGGGACCCAAACAGATGCAGGATATCATTTTGGTTGTTCGAAATTGTATAAACTTTATTTACAAATGTTGTAATCGTTTACGAAATGTAAATAGATTTGTAGTTGCTAAGTTACCGTAAAATTGTAATTGATGGGATTATAATCAGCTATATATTTTTTTGTTGTTGTTGATAAGCGACGTTAAAGCTAATATTGTCCAGAATATATGTACATTAGAGTGCTCCAAGATTGTATGGACGAAAAAAACTTTCTAGGTACAGGCCGCCCCCCCCTCTAGAATTGTTCTATGTATTGCAGAAACACGTTGTGTAGAATATTCGGATGATAGGATAACGTTAACTGGTGGCGCAACGACGCTGAAGTTTTGAGGTGCATTTACAAGGGGAAAATATGCAATTTTTTCAGTTTTTGTAAAAATTTTGCCATTAAATAATGACTTTTACAATTTAATTTAAAAGAATCGAAATGTGTACGTAATTGTCGTTATAATAAGATATAAAAGACAAAAATTGGTGAAAAAATGTTAAAGTTATTAAAAAATCGCCAGGCCATTAACGTGTCTCAGGCCACTAGAACAAGAAATTTATGAACAAAATTAACATATTTTGATAAATATTAAAATAAAAGCTTATTTTTACTTAAAATATATCCATATTTACTTGTATATGAGTTTTTGTCCTCGTAGGATACCGTTAACCTATTCGCAGGTATGACCAAAAAAATTAAATTTTTTTAACGGCAGTTTCAAAACTCCAATTTCAAATTTTTAAAAATTTTGTTAAACAAATTTCAGAATTTTTTGATCATCACATGGGGATTTATTGACAACATAATAGGGAATAAAAATGTGAAAAAGGTATGTCAATGCCTCCTATAGTTTTTCCGTACCTGCGATATAAATTTTGCGATTTTCGAGAAAAACTAATTTTTTGGCCATATTTTGGGGAATGACCAGAATTTCCTTACTGTAATGATTTTTAAGTAAAAACTATTCAGAATAATATAGTCCAGGTAATTTTAAATATAGTCTGAAAGTTTTACTAAAATCGGAAAACTTTAACCCTTAAAGCGTGAAGGTCAAAAGTCAATTTTTTCAATATTTGGAATTTCTCATGGAAAGATAGCGAAATATTATATATTTTTTCGCCGATTTTGATCAAACTTAAGAAAAATATAAAATGAAGTCTAGTATTCACAATAACAGTACAAAAATGGAAATTAACCCTTAAGAGTACTTGGGGTCAAAATGAATGTGTTTTTCGTGATTTTAAAAGTTGAGGGTCATTTGGACCCCAAGTGCTATTAAGGGTTAATTTCCATTTTTGTACTGTTATTGTGAATACTCGACTTCATTTTATATTTTTCTTAAGTTTCATCAAAATCGGATCAAAAATATATAATATTTCGCTATCTTTCCCTGAGAAATTCCAAATATTGAAAAAATTGACTTTTGACCTTCACGCTTTAAGGGTTAAAGTTTTCCGATTTTAGTAAAACTTTCAGACTATATTTAAAATTACCTGGACTATATTATTCTGAAAAGTTTTTACTTAAAAATCATTACAGTAAGGAAATTCTGGTCATTCCCCAAAATATGGCCAAAAAATTAGTTTTTCTCGAAAATCGCAAAATTTATATCGCAGGTACGGAAAAACTATAGGAGGCATTGACATACCTTTTTCACATTTTTATTCCCTATTATGTTGTCAATAAATCCCCATGTGATGATCAAAAAATTCTGAAATTTGTTTAACAAAATTTTTAAAAATTTGAAATTGGAGTTTTGAAACTGCCGTTAAAAAAATTTAATTTTTTTGGTCATACCTGCGAATAGGTTAACGGTATCCTACGAGGACAAAAACTCATATACAAGTAAATATGGATATATTTTAAGTAAAAATAAGCTTTTATTTTAATATTTATCAAAATATGTTAATTTTGTTCATAAATTTCTTGTTCTAGTGGCCTGAGACACGTTAATGGCCTGGCGATTTTTTAATAACTTTAACATTTTTTCACCAATTTTTGTCTTTTATATCTTATTATAACGACAATTACGTGTACATTTCGATTCTTTTAAATTAAATTCTAAAAGTCATTATTTAATGGCAAAATTTTTACAAAAACTGAAAAAATTGCATATTTTCCCCTTGTAAATGCACCTCAAAACTTCAGCGTCGTTGCGCCACCAGTTAACGTTATCATATCATCCTAATATTTTACACTGTGTGTTTCTACAATACATAGAACAATTCTAGAGGGGGGGACGGTCAAAATTCGCAATTTTATTTTTTTGGAGCACTCTAATGTACATACATAAATTCCTGTTTTCAAATTTTCACAAATCTTTTGGAAAATTCTTTACATATACATATGTATGTACATTAGAGTGACAATCAGTTGTATGGAAACAAATTTTTGTTAAAATTTTGAAGATATGTATATGCCGGGTGGAATATTGTGACACTACACAGAAAAAACTATTTCTAAAACCGTTTCAATTCAAATATTTGTCACATATTGAACTGGTTTTAATTATTTCGTAATTAAATCAAGTATTCATTTGCTCAAAAACAAAATTTCTTGATATTTTCTATTGAATTTTGAGTTTTGAATTTGATTATTTTGACAATTAAATATACAATTTTCGTTATTGGTTGAATTTCAAATACAAAAATTATTGAATAGATAATTTTCGTAATTCAAACACATTTTTGTTATTTTTTGTGTTTGAATTACGAAAATTATCTATTCAATAATTTTTGTATTTGAAATTCAACCAATAACGAAAATTGTATATTTAATTGTCAAAATAATCAAATTCAATAGAAAATATCAAGAAATTTTGTTTGAAATTCGGGTAATGGGTTCCTTTTACAACATGTAGATCCACTAAGAAGGGATTTTTGGAAATTCGATCGTTAAGGGGGACAAATGGGGCAAAAATCGGGTAAAACCTGTACCTCTATATCTCCAAAACAAATAAACTTAGAAATAATATTTTAAATGTGTCCGTCTTTAATCAAAAAAAGAGCTGACAGGTGTCTGGTACTTTTTTGAAATTCAAAATTCAAGTGGCCATATGGGGTAAAAATAGTCCCTGTAGAACCATCTGTTAACATGTATATCTCCTACATAAATAAACATAGAAATACTATGTTAAATGCATCTGGCTCAGATCAATAAAGACTAGAAATCTATTTGGTACTTTTTTGACATTCGAATTCCTAAGGTCTAAAAATTGTATTCTTTTTTGGTACTTTTTTATCAATATGTATTTTCTCAATAAAAATAGCATGAATAATTATTTTCAAATAGTACGTATTACTGATAATTAATAGGTAGCTTTTTGAAAATTATTTCTTCTAATACAATCGTAAAATGCAATAGTATAGGTTGCCTTTCCCTGGTCTAAACCAGTGATGTTCACGCCATACAACAATTGTTTGAAAAATTTACACACATTTGTTATGCTCTTTTAAATACTTTTGTTCATTCATCGCTGAGCATGCGAAGAAAACACATGTGGCGGACTATCGTAATTTTTTTTTCAGAAATTTATTAAGCATTGTTGTTGGTTGTTTTTGTTCGAAGCATAGCAAACACACGCGTTTCAATTAAAATTTAACACAAAGTCAAAAATAAATACAAAATTTAAGAGAATTCCGGACTTACAATGTATATTTTTTCATTTCCTTAAAATTTAAATTTCATTCATTTAATAAATTGGTTTTATTTGACAAAAATTCTAAATCTAAACTTTCTTCATTTTGTTATTATTTTAAGTGTATGACATTATGTTTGCTGGGTAGCTCTCTCAACAATACATCTTCATTTTTATTTTTGAACATCACTGGTCTAAACCCTTAGCCTACACTAGGGTTCTATAGCTGAAATATAGCCTTTCGACTTTTTCCGTTTTTTAAAAAGTCGACTTTTCGAACTTTCGACTTTTTTCGTTTTTTAAAAAGTCGACTTTTCGAACTTTCGACTTTTTCGTTTTTTAAAAAGTCGACTTTTCGAACTTTCGACTTTTGGTAATTTATAAAAAAAACTTTCGACTTTTTAGTTAAATCGACTTTTTTCGACTTTTCGACTTTTTTAGACTATTTTCGACTTTCCGACTATTTTCGACTTTTTTCAACTTTTTACCATTTCTTGTAACAAATACATAGTTTCTACATTTATTGATGCGCCTTTTGTAATGTTTAGCAATAAAAATGAAATTTATCAAGGCGATAATAGTTAGAAGAATGTTGTGTAGAAAAAAGCTTTAATTTATAAAAATTTATTTATTATTTATTGTAGCATACACTAGAAAAAATGCAAGTGTACCAAATTGCAATAGTTTTAGTATAATGTTGGAATTAAATTTTTTTTAACAATCTAAAAAGTCGACTATTTTCGACTATTCGACTTTTTTCAACTTTTATCGACTATTTTCGACTTTTATCGACTATTCGACTTTTGAGATAACATAATCGATTGTTCGACTTTTTTCCGACCAAAAAGTCGATTTCGACTTTTTTCAGGAAGTAGTCGATTGTTCGAACAATCGAACAATCGACTTATAGAACCCTAGCCTACACCAGAATGTTTATTTTAATGTTTAGAATACAAATTTTATTTTAAAATATAGTTTTTCACCCTATTCACCATTAGTTGAATTCTAATGGTGTTGCAAATTCCAATAGTACAGACACAAACCATAACCTTTTTTGTAAAAATTTATTCAACATGGGAATTTATGAGGGAAAATATTAATTAATAACAGTATTGTAAATATTAGGGTTCTCTAGTTGAAACAAAAAGTCGACTTTTCGAACTTTCGACTATTTTCGTTTTTTAAAAAGTCGACTTTTCGAACTTACGACTTTTGGTAATTTATGAAAATTCGACTTTTCGAACTTCGACTTTTTAGTTACGACTTTTTTCGACTTTTTTAGACTATTTTCGACTTTTTTAGACTATTTTCGACTTTCCGACTATTTTCGACTTTTTTCAACTTTTTACCATTTCTTGTAAAAATTACATAGTTTCTACATTTATTGATGCGCCTTTTGTAATGTTTAGCAATAAAAATGAAATTTATCAAGGCGATAATAGTTAGAAGAATGTTGTGTAGAGAAAAGCTTTAATTTATAAACATTTATTTATTATTTATATTAGCATATACTACAAAAAATGCAAGTGTACCAAATATTACAATAGTTTTAGATAATGTTGCAATTAAATTTTTTTTTTAACAATCTAAAAAGTCGACTTTTATCGACTATTTCCGACTTTTTTCGACTTCTATCGACTATTTTCGACTTTTATCGACTATTCGACTTTTGACATAACATAATCGATTGTTCGACTTTTTTCCGACCAAAAAGTCGATTTCGACTTTTCAGCAAAAAGTCGATTGTTCGAACAATCGACTTATAGAACCCTAGTGTGAGTATAGCTTAAAATACAACTGTGATTGCAAAACAGTAGTATTCATATAAGGTGTACTCGTCCCTACAACAAATACAAATACTGTCAAAAAATTATGAATGAAGAATTAAAAAATAACAAATAGTCGCGCTAGAATACATATAAAAAATGTATATTTCGTCAAATTATTTCACGGACGCTTAAAATTCAGTATTATTTTTTACTTTTTAATCTCTTTTACACTTTTTTAATTTTTTCACTTTCCAATGTTATCAATCATAAACACAAATTTTGACAGTTGGAGTAAAACAGTTAATGATCAGCTGGGCTAACGAGTACACCTTATTAAATATAGCTTCGAATTACTCTACACAATAGAGATGAAATATGTATTTTCCCGTTTTATAAAATACAATTCCTCATACACGTAGCCGAGTTATATTTTTAATATTAACACAGTAATCTTGGTGGACTGCAGGCTATTTTTAACACAAATATAATAAATAAAATAAAAATAATTTCAGAATTTTTTAAAAAGTTAAGATGGCAGAGATTCGTATATTAGACGATAAGTTTAAAAATATCATTAAACTAGCTGATAAGAGCATGGACGAATTTATCGAAAGTATCAAAAGTGAAAAAAAATTTGGTATTGAACTGTCTGGTGCAAAGTTGGTGATGAATACATGGGAAATCGATTTATTTCTGAGAAGAGCAATTCGAAAACTAGTAGAATTGCGCTTGAATGTACATCTAAAGAGTAATTCAGGTATACTACTTACGGCAAAGGAAGTGGAACATTTACATCGTTTCCAAAATTTTTTGAAACATCTTGAGCAAAGGCGCAATGAATTTCTTGAACGTAATGGGCAAAAGTTTATTATCTCTACTGCAACTATTTCGCATCAATTTGTACAAATGCCAAACATTTTTTTAAGTCCATTTGTATAATATTTTTATTAATGATATTTTAATTGTCCAATTCACAATCTACGTTGCGTCATAGTAAGGCAAACATATTTTTGAAAACAAAGCAGTTGCAAAATGATAAAACAATAATTATGAATTGGGCAAATACGAGTATATTAATAAACAAATAAAACTTACTATATGTATCCCAAATTGAGTCATAGTGTTTTATTTTTTCAAAGAAAGGTATAGTACCACAGCCAAAACTAAGCAGAATGGTGCTTAGCTTGGAAAGTTGTGATGAAAATTTATAAATCTGTGAACCCCAGCCAAAATAAAGTCTGTGTGGAAAATAGCAAATAATAGTTTTCAAATGTTAAGCTACGTATACACGGTTGTCATATTCTTACAATATTGTCAGAACATGCTCATAAAATGGTTAACACAACCATGAGCATTTATGTTGAAACATATGGGTGTTAACCATTTATTGAACATTTTCTGACAATATTGTAAGAATATGACAACCGTGTATACGTAGCTTTATTCGTGTGTTTTACATATATGAAAAGTCGACTTTTCTTAAAGAATAACATAATTATTTCTAGACCTTTTTGAGATAACGTCATCAATTGCTCTGAATTGCATGAAAACGCACTTTTTTCCTTTTCTAAAGAAAAATACAACCATGTATTGAGTAGTTGCTTTTTGGTACCGAGTACTAAAAAACAGTCGGTTTTGAGTACTCAATATCCAAATACATAGAGACGAGACAGAATTGTCAAAAACCTATCTCTTGCAACAACAAAATACATGCTAGTCAATGTATTTTGTTGTTGTATCAGAAATATTATTTGTTGTATTTTTGTTTGACAAATCAGGATGTCTCGTCTCTATATATAATTCTCTATGCCCAATACTTTTACATTACTGAAACTAAAGAGCGCTAAAATCACAGATTGCAGCTGAAATATAAATCAAATTTATGAATTTTAAATAAAAAATGGGTGATGAAATCAGTGAGAACAGTTTAGTTTACAATCACTATCTCAAGTTAAGCGTAAGTTTAAAGCTGGCCACACACGGAATGATTTGTTCGCCTGATTTGTGATTGAAAATTTTCAATTACTTGTGATTTTGTTCGCGCACAGCCCCATTAACAAGTTGAACATGAACAAATCGGACTCACAAATCATCCGTGTGTGGCCAGCTTAACCCTTAATGTATAATAATCAACAAAAACAATTTGTTAATGAAATGTTTTCCTTTAGACACCTACAAAAGCTGACTTTGAAAGAGTCTTCACCGAAGATGAACTAAAGAAATTATGTTTGAAACATAAATGTAATGTGAATATGTATCGATGGAATGTGGTAAATGACTATCGTATAGCATTCACAAAGAGTGGCCGCTATCAAAGATGGCCTGAAAATGTTCGACTGGGTATGTTGGCCAAGGCGGTGAACAAAATGAAGCCTTCAGTGCTGTATGATGAGCAAGAAATTATAAAAACAAGAAAAGAAGAATGGGATTTTCAATTGAATGAGAATATATTATCGTTAAATTACTGGCAACGTAAACGTCAACGCAGTACAGAGCCACATAATAGTCCGAGACTAGTGGTAACAGATTCCGAAGATATGGATGAAGGAGTGGAATATGCTGTTAATACAGAAACTATAAATGTAGAAAAATTTCTGACACAAACTCAAAGTCATCAAACTCCAACAGAAGATCTGCATTTTAATGGAGAATTGGATCAAGAAGTACAATTACAAATCGATGTTAATACAGAAAATGTACCTGCAAATGCAATACTTACACAAGTTCTCTCCCCACAAAGTGATGATGGAGAAAATTTGTTAAGCCAAATAGACGATGAAGAATTATTAATTTATGAGGACTCTGAAGATTCCGTGATGACGGTATTATGCAATGAGTCTCAGTTACAATCCGAAGAAGTTATTTCCGATATTGATGATGTGTATAGAGTTAACACCATGTCTATCAGGTATGTTCTGCAAATCACATTTTATAAAAGTGGTTTGAAATCACATAAAAGGTGTTCTGAGCATATAATTTTGTGATTTTAAAACGTTCAACAAAGTCACTAATGTTTTCAAATCACTTGGTTATTTCTGCGGCTATTGCATGGAAAATATTAAAATAAATTATTTAAATAAATTAAACAATATGTCCGTTATTAATTTTCTTATAGAATTACTTTTTTTATTAAAAAAACACTTAAAATTTAATAAAAATCTAGAGACACCTTTTCTGCTGTAAAAAGTTTATTTGCTTTTGTGATTTCTTTTGTGGTTTCAGGTTTGTTTTCAGTTGTCAGCTGTTTATGATTTTCGAAAATACATGGAAGCTTGCCAGACTAAAATTTTTTAATGTCTGTCTAAAATATGTTCAATATCTTTAAATTAATTATAGAATTCGTCATAAAATTTATAATATTTGTTAGATTATATTATAAGTTATCAATATGCGTTAAGTTTTTTGCGCAAATTGGAAAAAAAAATGCAACAAAGTTGAAGCAAGTGGTAACCAAAAGCAATTGTGTACTGTGGCAGCTTTGCTGTTTTGTTTTCTTTTTGACATAGTGGTTGAGCTTGCGCCATAGTTTTTGCAAAATGTTTATAAAATGTAATTCCATTCTTTTTAATTCAATTAAAGATATAACAGAAGCTCCAGGCATTTTTTTATTTTCACTTTAATATTTCTACAAAATTATTTGCAAAACAAAACATTTAAAATAAACGAATCAGCTGTTTTCTTGTGCTTTCGAAAATTTAAAATCACACCGAAAAATACAATAACAGTGTGATTTACAGAACAGGCACAAATCACACGTGTGATTTTAAAACGGTATGTGATTTGAAATCACGTGGATTACAGAACATACCTGTATGAACATCGATTTACAAATGAATACCCAATCCCAAGACTTACCTTTGCTACAGTCGCCGGATGTAATACGATAATTTTAAAAATATTATTACTCTATCGTCAACACAGTCGCAAAATCAAGAATCTGAAGAGATTATACAGCCCAGTTATGAATAAAAAATTCCGCCTGAGTTTGTTCCCCGGGAGCTTTTTCCCATTGAATTTGAATAGGAAAAATGAAAAAAAGGAAAAAACTTCCGGGGAATTTTTATTCGGTAACAAAACTGAATACAATAATTAAAAATTATTACATTCTTTAAAAAAAAAAAAAATTGGGCTGATAGTGTCATAGAAAATGAGTATTTTAGTTTAAAATTCTTGTTATCTATCAATCTCATATAGTTTCTGCTGTACATAATGTATCGTAAGATTTTGCAAGGGAAATACCAGAAAAGGGATCAATCACCTCATCAGCCATCATCGCTCCCTTTTTGGATAATTCTTCTGCTATACAATTGCCTTGATTGTTTTGCTTATATCTCAGCCATTTATGGGCCGATTTTATGAATTTTAATAAGCACTCGATCTCGATATTAAAATCAAACTTAGCGATTTTTCTTATTTTAAGATTTTTGTGTTTTTTTTTCAGTTAGAGTAATGTTTATCTAATCTAACTTTTATTTTATGTCCTTTATTATCAGGTATGTTCTGCAAATCACATTTTATAAAAGTGGTTTGAAATCACATAAAAGGTGTTCTGTGCACATAATTTTGTGATTTTAAAACGTTCAGCAAAGTCACTAATGTTTTCAAATCACTTGGTTATTTCTTCGGCTACTACATGGAAAATATTAAAATAAATTACTTAAGTATATTAAACAATATGTCCTTTATTAATTTTCTTATAGAATTACTTGTTTTATTAAAAAAAACACTTAAAATTTAATAAAAATCTAGAGACACCTATTCTGTTGTAAAAATTTTTTTTGCTTGTGTGATTTCTTTTGTGATTTCAGGTTTGTTTTCAGTTGTCAGCTGTTTATGATTTTCGAAAATACATGGAAGCTTGCCAGACTAAAATTTTTTAATGGTTGTCTAAAATATGTTCAATATCTTTAAATTAATTATAGAATTCAGCATAAAATTTATAATATTTGTTACATTATATTATAAGTTATCAATATGCGTTAAGTTTTTTGGGCTAATTGGAAAAAAAATGCAACAAAGTTGAAGCAAGTGGTAACCAAAAGCAATTGTGTTCTGTGGCAGCTTTGGTGTTTTGTTTTATTTTTGACATAGTGGTTGAGCTTGCGCAATAGTTTGTGCAAAATTTTTATAAAATGTAGTTCCATTCTTTTTAATTCCATTAAAGATATAACAGAAGCTCCAGGCATTTTTTTATTTTCACTTTAATATTTCTACAAAATTATTAGCAAAACAAAACATTTAAAATAAACGAATCAGCTGTTTTCTTGTGCTTTCGAAAATTTAAAATCACACCGAAAAATATAATAACAGTGTGATTTACAGAACAGGCACAAATCACACGTGTGATTTTAAAACAGTATGTGATTTGAAATCACGTGGATTACAGAACATACCTGTATATCATGAATTTTCACAAATATTAATAAATTTTCACCACTAAAATCTAAAATTTATTCCCTGCGTCTCCTTACCGCCTTGGCCAATCGAAAGATAAACAAAATTAAGAAGTAAACATCGCCAAAGAGCTACATTATCATCTTGGCAAGTTTTTTTTTCCGGAGTTTTCTCCATTTTTCCTATGTAAATTCAATGGGAAAAACTCCCGGGTAATTTTTTATTCATATTGGGCTGTATATATTCTATACCTTCATACTGGAAGCCTGAACACTCGAACTAAAATCCTAATTGGTTTTCACCAATTTCCAAATTGATTTTATTCCAAAATGAGTTTTCATAAATTCTAACCAAAATAAATGTAAACTTAGAGTTACAGTCAGACGACGCCAAACATGAACCAATGCGAGAGTGAAACGCAAAACTCTCGAAATCATCGATCATGTGAGATAATAAGACAGTAGGAAATCATTTTATAATTTAGTGTCTCTTCTTAAATCTATAGTATTTCTGACAAAAACTTGGAAATTCTGGCTATTACTTTCGCCTCGATTAGAGCTTTAGCTGCTTATAAGTATGTACATAAATTATCCACATTATAAATTTCCCCTTTAAACATTTCAATTTACCATTAAAAATACAAATGTATTGGCATTTTCTTTCTTATTTATTCTGTTAATCCTCAATTTCTCCCAAATACAAATTCTTATCACTAGACCCCGATACAATCAGTGGTTCTTTGCCACTAAAATCTACATCATTCACACTACCATTGTGGCCCGGCAACTTGTACAATATTTTACGGCTTGTAGTATCCCAGATGTAGACATAACGATCAGCTGAACCGGCCGATATTTTACTGCCATCCGGTGACCAAGCGCAACGTAAAAGATTCTTCTCAAAATTATGCTGATGACCCTGGAAAATCTTGACACATCTCTCTCCGGGCACATACGGGCGTATATCCCAGATGCGTAAAGTATTATCCATAGAATTGGACAAAATATAGGAACCATCGGGCGATAAGGAAATACCGGTAATGGTGTCCGTATGTCCCTTTAAACTATGCAAAATCTGCCCTTTACGTATGTCCCATACTTTCAATTCATTGTCAATGCCACCCGATATAACTTGTTCGGAGGTGTCATTAAACGCCACGGCGGTTACTTGGAAGGGTGCTTCTAAAGTATGTACGGAGAGTTTTTTGCGGGCATCCCATATGCGTATCGTGCGATCATCTGACCCAGAACATAACATTTGTAGTCCGCGACGGGTGCCATGCACAGAGTTCACAAAGTTTGTGTGTCCTTTCAAACGTCTGATTCTATTGCCTGTAACTATATCCCATATGGCCAACGTTTTGTCCGTAGAACAGGTGAAGATTTGTGAACCTTCTGTATTAAAATGAGCCTCTAGCACAGCACCCGTATGTCCCGACATGGCCAAAATATTTTCACACTCACCATAAACATTCCAAATATCTGAAAGTTCAAGATTTATTATTAAAAATAAATTTCATTTAGAAGCTATCACTTACATATTTGCCGGTCAAAACCTGAGGACAACAACATTTCACCATCGGGATGAAATTCTGTGCAAAATATTTCCCCCTGATGTCCCTCCAAAAGCATAATGGGTGCCAATAAGTTTGATGTTCTTCTTACACCCTAAAATTAACAAGTTTTAATAATTTATTGTTTATTTTTGTACAATTTTCTACTTACTGCTTCCATTAGGGCCTTATCACGATTTGTATAGGCCATCAAATCATTTTTGGACTTTTTTGGCTCCTGCACTATAACTAAACTGGTATTAGCTCTCTTGGACATGTTTTTTTTTTAAAAATTTGTTTTTTTTTCTTATAAAATTATTAAAATTAAATAAATTTCCAATACGTTGGGCTAAACGCGTTGTCGGGAGAAAATAATGAAAACGAAAACAAATAACAGAGTTGCTTTATACAAAATTAACTAGTGGATATTTGACTGGGTGTTGCAAATATTAATTATAAGTTTAAACAAACAGGTGCTTCAAAATTAATTATTTTTGAATTATTAGTTAAATTTAATAGAAATTGAATATTTATAGAAAATATCATTATAAAAATTAAAATTGTAGTATTTTTGGTTAAATTTTAGGGCTTTGATTTAGATCGTGATAACAATCATATTCATAATAAAGTTTTAAATTTATAAAAGGTTTATAAAACAAAATTTCAGTACAAAATCAGGACAACCTCGATTTTTGATCTATATGGGTTACTAATTCATTAATATAGACAATATATGGATATCTAATGATAGATATTTTAAAGGCCACTGTGTAAAATTAGGGAAAAATATTTTCTATCACGATTTTTTTTGTCAAACTTTTTTCAATAATTAATTTAAAAAAAAAAAAAATTTTTATTTTAAAGTATAATTTGGTGAAGGGTATATTGGATTCGTCACAGCCGAATATAGCTCTCTTACTTGTTTTTGAAATAAAATAGATTAAACAAACAATATAGTACCAATAACCCCGAATTGGGTCCAAATGTGTTAATAATTTCAAACCCATTTTAAATCTATTTCGAAAAGCAATATATGATCACAGATTTGATAAAATTAGCTTTTAAACTTCGGAGGCTCATAACTCGGAAAATAGGGACCGGAGGCCTACCAGCCTAACTCCTATTTCAAGAATTTTATTTTCCTTATTATTTCAATAAAACACAATTATCATTTTAGTTAGAAAAAAATATATGTATGTATGTATATTTTGAAATATATACCAAGTCAAATACTACAGCTAGAAATGTACGTTCACGTATACTATATTTACAATTATCGAGATACAAATATATATTAATCATATAAATATATAGATAGACTTCATTTCATAGTGGCAGCATTTTAAACTGGCAAAGCACTCGATCCCGATGAACTTACACTACTCCTGAATAAGGAACCAAATAGTTTTATACCCGACGAACCGCCCGGTACTGTGCTAATTACCATAAAAGCTAAAGCAATCATTTGTGCCAGAGCAAATAGCACAGTTAGTGCAGTACTTTGGGCCCACAAAGCACAATACAAGGTAGCAAATAAGCAACTGAAATAAGCCGATGACACCAATGCACGCTCCTTGGTGAACAGAGTCCTAAAGAAAGCCATAAAGCCGGAAAGAAAACAAAAACTTAAAATGAAAAATAAGCTGCCCATGGTGTAGAGTAATGAGAATTTTCGAGTTTTTAACAGCAACACTGGTATGTAGAACATGGAGATGGTCATGCATAAAGTACCCATGCCCAGACAGGCCACAAAGCCAACAATGCGTTGCAGACGTGACTAAAAGTTAAAATTGATTTATTAAATCTAAAAGTTATTTACTATAGCTTATTGAATATCTATACCAATTTAGGACAGCAAGAATCCTGTGTTTCCTTTAGCCAACTATTTGCTTCTGGCTCTGTGTTTCTGCTGAAGATATTACCAAATTCTGGTACTTTAAGTTGTGGCACTTTTACATTGAACTTTTTCTTTTGATCACTTTGTAGCAGCAAATACTGATCCAAATCATCTTTTAGATTGGCCATTTCGTTTTATCTTTATTAAATACTTAATTTAAAATGTAATAATTATGTGTTTTTTAAACATTTGCCACGAATTTGTTTATTTTTTATTTATTTTTTCTTATAGACTTGTAATTTTTCGTTGTCGTTTTATTTTTCCAGTTGCTCTTTGTTCTGTTCTTTGCCCAGCTGTTGTTGTTACTCACACAAGTCAATGGAAAGCAGGGTTGCATTTGTTAAAATACACTGAAAGAAATTATGGTGGTAAAGTGAGGAAGAAGCATTGTAGGTTTAGTTAAATTTATCATTTTTGAATGTAGAACGATTTGTTGTATTCTTGTTTTCAACATAGACTGTATTATATTTAATTAGCTGGCCATTTCGGCAAACATTTTAGTGACATAGCTGAAATATGTTTTAAAAAAGTATCAAGCTGATTTTCCGGATTTGTCCCAAACTATATCTTCGGACTCGATTTCAAAATAAAAACTATGTTTGTTGTATGACTATAAAAGGATCAAAATTGGCTTTATAATATCGAATTTCCAAAAAGTATCAAACTCTATGTTTATTGGTTTAAAAGTAGAGTTTTACTTTTCCCGAGAAATCGTGATTCATTTAGAAATTTCTCGGGATCACGAGAATTCCCACCTAGAAATTATTAAATTTTAAGAACGTAAACTTCGTTAAAAATCTAAAAAATGTCTTTGGTTTAAAAATTTAATTGTATACAAATAAAAAAATTTAATACAAAGAGATAAACTGACGCAATTTCTAATTTTGGTTATATACAAACAAACCTTTCACCATTTGTATCGTTAGATTCCAATTAATTCTGTTAATTCACAAAAAATAAATATTTTATTTTGAATTGGTGATGTAAATCAAAAATTAAGTAAAGAGACTAATTAAAACTTGATGAAAACCCAATAATATTAAACAAAATTCAATTTTACGGAAAGTAGTTTTATTGCAAATATGTTCGTTTTACTCTTTGTGAAAAAGAAAAATACTAAATAGAATAGAATTCTGTGACTGCCTTGAACATTCACGAGTTTTAGGAATATTTTAAATAACGAATTTGTTATTGGTCTATTTGGGTTAAATCTTTTTTGTTGTATGAATCTTCTGCATTTGTTTTGGACCTTTAAGCATCTTTTAGAAAAAGTCAAGTTCAAAAAACATGGCTAAAACTAAGGGAAATAATTCGCGGGAATTCTCGCACAATTTCCCGGGATTTCGGAATTGAAAATTTAGCGGAATTCCCGGGATTTCGCGACCCGGCTTAACCCGACATTACCTCTAGCATCTACAAACCCAAGAGACTTGCGCAACTAAATTGTCTAGTGTGAAAGGGGTCTTACTGTACCGCGTTACGGTTTCTCGAAGTTTACGCATTGAACAAATGCATAATTTATAACCTATAATTTGTCGTGGTGGAATACCAAAGAAAACTCAAGTTGGATTTTGGTGGATACCATAAAACTCAGAAGTTGAATTCAAGAATTTCGGTTTCCTATACGAAGGTATATGTCGATGTGGCAGTACCTGCATGAGACACTTCCTTAGGCGTAAGTCGTAATTGGTGATGGAGTTATTTTAGGCCAAGAATTAACTTAAATTAAATCTATTTATTGAATCAATAAACTTAAAGACCTAATTATGATGGTGATAATGCAGAAACGTAAAGTATCTTCCAATATGGACCCCAAACTTTGACAGTTGATAGGGGCCATATTGTTAAAGCTACATCTGTCGAATTAAATGTCATTTTTGCCAAATCACTATGGACGGATATAGCCTTCAACAACACGTCCAAATAATAAAATTTTTTAATCAAAATGGCTGTTCTGTTCTGACCATAATTTTCACCAAAAAATTATCTTTAACGATAAGGCTTATTTTTGTATGTCAACAAAATAATTCAAATTTGGGACGATACCAATCCACATATGATTCAAGAGCGTCCAATGTATCTCGTAAAAGTCACTGTCGGTCAACATTTCTTTGAGAACTAAGTTGGTCAGGCCATCACCGTCAATGGCTAGCGCTATAGGTCGTTGATTACCGTCTTAATTTAACCTGCATTGGATGATATGGACACCAACGAGACGTGTTTAAACAGGATGGCTCTACATGCCATAAAATTCATTGGACACTCTGCACGAGCGATTTGAGGGCATGGTCTTCTAGTGTGGATTCGATTTCGATTCTGCCCCACTGTGCAGTAGCTTCATGAAATTTTTTATTTCTACAATGATCAACTCAAAGCTTTTATTCTATGTTGTATATTCGACAGTTATGTTAAATGCTGTTAATCGGCCGGTAAACAACATTGTCCACAATTATAAGTGTCCAGAAATAGAAATGTTGAGAAACATGATGCAACTTTAAACCAGCCGTTTAAACCGTTATATTTGAATTCAAATACAATTTCGTAACAATATTTAAAACATTTATTATACCCTTCACCTTCGTGAGAAGGGGATATATAAGTTTGTCATTCCGTTTGTAATTTCCACAATATAATTTTCCGACCCTATAAAGTATATATATTTTGGATCCTTATAGATATCGGAGTCAATTAAGCCATGTCTGTCTGTTGAAATCAACTTTCCGAAGCCCCCAAATAACTTACATACATCAATATCTCCGGAATTCTTCCGGCTCTGTTGTTATTTCAAATCGAGAAAATCGGTCCACAAATGGCTGAGACATAAGGAAAAAACCAGGACAACCTCGATTTTTTACCTATTTTTGACCCATATCTGGATTACTAAATCAATATAGACAATATGGATATCTAATGATAGATATTTCAATGACCTTTGCAACGACGTATATAAGACCATAGTAAGTTGGACCTACAATGGGTCAAAATCGGAAAAAATATTTTTTAACCCAAATTTTATTTTTTCACCAAAAATTTTTTCACTAAATATTAAAAACTAAAAATTTTTTTTTTTAAATTAAAAAAAAATTATAAAATTAAATTTTGTTTACGTAAAAAAATATTTAAAATTTAAAAAATTTTTTAAAAAAAATCTTTCGATGTTTTTTTTTAATGATTGTATAAAAAATTTATAAACTAAAAGTTTAAAGTATGTAATATATCGAGGGCTTCTATTCAAAACCCTCTATCTTGAAAAACACAACTTTTCAATAGAGCCAAAAAACGGTTTTTTTTCTCGTATTACTTGAGTTATTAAAATTCTGTATTCCACAATATTTTTTAAAAGCACCTACTGAATCTCACATATAATTGGTTTTTAAAATTTTGCATTATTGTGGACTTTATGATAAATGAGGTTTTGCTTTTCTAAAATATTCAATGTGTATTTATGAAATGGTGAGATATAGAGTTTTGCACTTTAAAAAAAATTATTATTTTGATAATTAAATAACTTGAATTATTTAATATAGCGTCTAGAAAAAATGTTTTTATTTTGTTTTGTAAATTTTTTGGAAGTTTGATTGAAGAAATTATTTAAAAAAAATATTTGAAAATTATTTTTTTTGAAAAGATAGAGGGTTTTGCATTAAGAAAAATTATTTGTGTATAAATAAATAACAAAAATGCAAATAAAACAGCAAAAAAAAACATATTTGTTATAAAATTCACTGTTTTACTGAACATTTTACCATCCAAAAGTCATTTTCCTGAAAATCAAAGATAGAGGGTTTTGAATATAGGTCCTCGATATAATATAAATTAATACATTAATGATTCCAATTTTTTATTAAAAAAATTATGCATATTCATTCCCCTGTTACTCACGATAAAGGATATACGAAATTATAAACTTTATATTTTTAAAAAAATTTCATAAAGAAAAGCAAGTTTTTATTACTGGTCTGCACGATTTTTGTTTATAAAAGAAGACAACACTGAAACTGAGAACAGCGGCGCAAGAGAACCAAATTTACTCTCCCTCTCTTGGTGAACAAAAAAAATGCGGTTTCTTTTTTTGCCAAGGCGCGCGCTCTCTGCTCTCTTCAATGCGACAGATACAATTTTTTGAATTTTCAATTTAGTCATTGAGTAAATCGCGATGAATATGCATCGTTAAGGACGGTTACGTACGCGTTTTTTCCCTCATAAATGAAGAAAAACAACAACCAACTATACAATAAAAGGTTTGTGTATGTAGTTATCTATCTATAACACTACATACACACAGATACAAATATGTACATACACATATATACAACAACAACAAGAAAATATTCATCAACAACAACTAAAAGAAGAATAATACAATAAAATAAAGAAAAATATATTCATATCTATAGTATATGTATAATTAAAACAATTTCAACAAAAAAAAAATACAACAGCAACAACAACTACATACAAGCAAAAGAAAATCTAATAAAAACAAATTACTACAAAAAATCTAAGAAATATTTAGAGAAAAATAAAAAGTATAAAGAAAATTAATTTATGTATAATTTAAATTGAAGAAAAAAATAAAAAATATAAAGTAAAAATAAAAAACAAAACAACAGCAAAATTTAATAGAAAATTAAGTAAATTAAATTACAAAATACGCAAGCAAAGTAAAGTAAAGTGAAGAGCAAGAAGTAAGAAAAATAATATGTATTTTGAAGAAATCAAGTAAAGAATAAAAGAAAGAAGCTGAGAAAATAAAAAAAATCAAGTAAAAATTTAATAAAAAATAATATTGTATTTTAAGTGTTAAAGTAGAAAAAATATTCAAATGAATAAAAATTGTCTAAATACAACAACAAAAATAAATTACAAAAAATTTAATAATAAATGAAAATAAAGATGAGAGTGCATTATTAAGCAAAATATGTAGAATGAAAGAAATTCAAAATTAATAATAAATACCACACAGAGAGAAAAAATATGTAATGAAATAAAAAGCTAATTCAAGAAAAAGTGAAAATACCTACCCATCTATCTATAATTTCCAAAAAAAAAGAAGCAAATCAATCATTAAAAATATTAATTAAATCATTTTTATTTCATTACAAATTTATGTTATTCAATTATATTTTTGTTTGTGTACCACCTACCTATCTACCTACCTATAAAAGAAAATATTATAATTTTTTTTTCTTATTAATTGTGATTGAAATTCTTATTTTAGTGAATGAAATTCACCCATAATCCAATGAAATGTTTAAAAAGAATTTGTAAATATAAAAAGAAGAAAATTTTAAATACAACTGCGTTTGTTTGTTGCGGTAGATTAATTCTGAACGAAAAGAAAAACTAACGTGTCTGAATAATAACGAGTTCGTTTTTAGCATCCTGGTCTGTTGGAGGTTTTGTTAAACTGAGGATTATATAAAACAGTTCAAAACCAGGACACTAAAAATATATATGTATATTGTATGTTTTTTTGCAACGCATCTAATAAAGGATTACTTTTAATGGTAAATTTTAAATTTCATTTTATAATAATACCACCTATTATACCTATTTAAAAAATTAAATGTAGAATTTTGTAAATTTGGAAATTCGTTTTTATAAAAATATATTTAAAAAAATTAAATATGTATTACTGTAAAAAGAATTTTGTAAAAAAAAATAAAAATCATTTAATAATTAAATGATTTTTAATTTTTCAGCTTATTAAATTTAATAATAGATTTATTTAAATATTTATTTAAATTTTTTTGAAATCTGAAAAATGTGTGTACCTATATTAACGTTTCAGAATAACTTTATACACTCTAAATGAGTGCTCCTATCTTCCCTTTTATACGTAGTTTGAAGAATGTTTACATTCAAATTTAAATATTTTGATTTGAAAATAGCCAGATACTATATTCATATTTTTTACTAAAGAAATTAAAGATTTTCTTTGCAAAAGTCAAAGGGAATTTCCAATGTTTTCCAATTTAATTTATATTTGTCTCAGTTGAATTCGTTGTATAGTCGCTTATGTTTTAATTTAACTTTCCAGTAAATAGTATTCTAAAAGCCTATCTCTTTAGCTATTTAAAATCTGTTACTTATCAGAGTTCTTAATAATTTAGAAGTTAAGGGTGTATTTATTTAAATCGCTCTACTTCTGTTTTTATACTAAAAACACGTTTATCGAGTTTATATACTAAAAATACGTTTTTATATGTATTAAAAACGAGTTTTTATATGTATTAAAACTGAGTTTTTATACTAAAAATACGTTTTTATATTAAAAACTAGTCTTTATACTAAAAACACGTTTTTACATTTTTGTTTGTTTTTTTTTATGTTTTTATATCAAAAATGAGTTTTTGTACTAAAAACCCGTTTTTATATTAAAAACCCGTTTTTATACTAAAAACCCGTTTTTATACTAAAAACCCGTTTTTATACTAAAAACCCGTTTTTATACTAAAAACCCGTTTTTATACTAAAAACCCGTTTTTATACTAAAAACCCGTTTTTATACTAAAAACCCGTTTTTATACTAAAAACCCGTTTTTATACTAAAAACCCGTTTTTATACTAAAAACCCGTTTTTATACTAAAAACCCGTTTTTATACTAAAAACCCGTTTTTATACTAAAAACCCGTTTTTATTCTCAAAACCCGTTTTTATACTAAAAACTCGTTTTTATACTACAAACCCGTTTTTATACTAAAAACCCGTTTTTATACTAAAAACCCGTTTTTATACTAAAAACCCGTTTTTATACTAAAAACCCGTTTTTATACTAAAAACCCGTTTTTATACTAAAAACCCTTTTTTATGCTAAAACCCGTTTTTGTATTAAAAACGAGATTTTATAGTAAAAACGTGTTTTTATACCCGTTTTTATACTAAAAATCCATTTTAGTACTAAAAACCAGTTTATGCTAAAAAGGAGTTTTAATACTAAAAATGTGTTTTTATACTAAAAATGTGTTTTTATACTAAAAATGTGTTTTTATACTAAAAATGTGTTTTTATACTAAAAACGTGTTTTATAATAAAAAAGTGTTTTTATACTAAAAACGTGTTTTTATATTAAAAACGTTTTTTTATATTAAAAACGTTTGTTTATATTAAACCCGTTTTTGTATTAAAAACGAGATTTTATAGTAAAAACGTGTTTTTATACCCGTTTTTATACTAAAAATCCATTTTTGTAGTTTATAATAACGTGTTTTTATACTAAAAACCCTTTTTTATGCTAAAAACCCGTTTTTGTATTAAAAACGAGATTTTATAGTAAAAACGTGTTTTTATACCCGTTTTTATACTAAAAATCCATTTTAGTACTAAAAACCAGTTTATGCTAAAAAGGAGTTTTTATACTAAAAAGGAGATTTTATACTAAAAATGTGTTTTTATACTAAAAACGTGTTTTATAATAAAAAAGTGTTTTTATACTAAAAACGTTTTTTTATATTAAAAACGTTTTTTTATATTAAAAACGTTTTTTTATATTAAAAACGAAATTTTTACTAAAAACGAGATTTTATACTGAAAACATGTTTTTATACAAAAAACACGTATTTATTCTAAAAAAACATTTTTATACTAAAAACCAGTTGCCATACTAGAAAAGGTTTATAAACTACAAAGCCAGTTACTATACTAGAAAATGTTTTTTATATTCTAGAAAATCAATTGTATACTAAAAAACCGTTTTCATACTAAAATCGTTTCTGTACTAAAGAACAGTCCTATACTAAAAAATACTTTTCTGTAGTGAAAAACTATTTCTATACTAAAGAACCGTTTTTATAATAATCAGGCCTGTCACACATTTGGTTCGGAATGGTTTTATTCCGATCGATTTCGTTTTAGGTTCTTCAGATTCCGTGTAACTTATTAATTCAAAAAATATTTAATAATACCATATTTCTGTTTACTCGTTTTTGAACAAAAATCCGTTTTTAAGCTAAAAAACCGTTTTTATACTAGAAAACTGTTTAAGTAAGAGAGCTATATTCGATTGTGCCGAATCTTATATAGCCCTTCATCATCAAATAAAAATTTTAAATTTTATTTTTAAGCATTTTTTTTTATTTTATTAGTGAAAACAATTTGTTTTTTTTTTTAAATTTATTTGTGAAAAAATACTTATACAAAAAAATTTTTTTGTGAAAAAAAAAATCGAGTTTATTTTTCCCGAGTTTGACCAATTATAGGTTGACTTATTTGCGCTTTTGCAAATGTCTTTGAAATTTCTAGATATCCAAACTGTCTATATTAATGACTAAACAATCGAGATATACATAGATAAAAAATTGAGGTAGTCGTGGGTTTTTGCTCATTTTTCAGTATTTATGGACCGATTTTCTTGATTATAAATACCAACCAAACCGGGTCTATGTCAGATATATTGATGTATGAATTATGTTTATAAGTTATTTGGGGAGCTACGGAAAGTTTATTTCAACATACAGACGGACATATGGACATGACTATATCGACTGCGCTATCTAAACCGATCCAGAATATACATATATACTTTGTGGGTCACAAATGAAAAATGGAATGACACTCATGGTGACGGATATAAAAAGAAGTCTTCTAATGATTCGTTCTAATTCTCAAGATCCAGAAAAATACTAATAAATACCTACCAATATGTTGTTATTTTTCACAAAAAAAACATGTTTATTTTTGTGCCCAAAATATCCGTTTTTCGATTTTTCTCCGAAAAACAAAGGGGGTCTTTTAAATAGGATAAGTAATGAGACACATATGTACATAAAAAAATAACGAAAAATAAAATTTCCATATTATTTTTAAGGCCTATAAGTTTCATAATATTCTTTACAAAATATAGATAGCACCTCCAAACTGTATTTAAATAAATGGTTAATTTCAAAATTTATGTTATTTAAATTTTATTAATGTACAAATTGATTTAATATAAAATAAAATTGACAAATGACCAATATCAAATTAGAAATCAGTAAAGGTTATAAGTTCACATAATGATTTTGTTCTAAAGAATTTGCGCTTTAAACCAATTATTCTAAAAAAGTTTTAATTTAAAAACCTCAAGATCTCAATAAAGAATTCTGAATTTAATCTGTTTTAATAGCAATATTTTTTAAGATTTTAGGTTTATAGTATTGAAAAAAATAGAAAAATATGAAAAATTAAAATGGATTTATTTCAATTACATAGTTTATTTCTAAAAAATTAAATAAAATAATGAATTCTTCAAAATTTTCTCATGATATTTCCCTTGCAAATAAATTTTTTAGGAAATCTGTTCAAAGTCATGAACATTCAATAGGTATAAAATTATTTTTCAGCCACAATTCAGCAAACTGAAATAATGTTTGAAATTCAATATTTTTTTTTTCTAAAAAAATTTTTTCCAAAAAAAATAAAAATTTTTAAAAAAATTTTAATAATTTTAAGCCATATTTCAATAAACAAAAAAAATTATTTAAAATTCAATAAATTTTTTTTTTAAATTTTTGTAAAATATTTAAAAAAAATATTTTTAAAAGAAATTTAATATTTTTAAGTAGATTTTCTTAAAAAAAAAATTATAGAAATTTTATTTTCTAATAGATTTTAATAATTTTATTTTAAAATTAAAAAAAATAAATTTTAATATTTTTAATAAAATTTCATTTTCAATCTTATTTTTTCAGCTTAAAAACTACTACACCCAAAAAAAGGAATAACACAACAAAACCACAACAGAATATAGAAAAAAAACTTGAAAAATTCGAAAATCGGGCGCGTCTCATAACGATCGAACACATGAAAAAGGTGCTGAAATAACGGTCGGTTCGGAAAAAGTCATTTTTAAAAATGTCGCCTAAAAAGTCTATAACAAAAAAGTG
Source organism: Calliphora vicina (assembly GCF_958450345.1). Taxonomy (NCBI): domain Eukaryota; kingdom Metazoa; phylum Arthropoda; class Insecta; order Diptera; family Calliphoridae; genus Calliphora; species Calliphora vicina. The sequence continues at coordinate 13,411,297 of NC_088781.1, read as the reverse complement.
AGCAAAGTTATAAAACGGTTATAAATTTTTGGTGAAATAAAGTGTATATAAAAAGTAAGTAGCTATTTACATACATATTTTTGAAAAAAACAAGTGTTATTTAAAAAAAAAATATTTAGTAAAAACTAATCAATAAACGAAAAAAAAAAATTCTAACTAACAGTGGAAAAAAACCAAAGACCCAAAAAAACTCAACCAACCAGCCATGTTGCGAGCTAAACAACAATTAAATAAAACACTCATAAAAATTAAAAAAAAAAATTAGAAAAAATTGAAAATACTCTTTCTTTATAAAGAAAAAAACGTCTGACAACGAGCAACAACAGTGAACGATTAAAGAATCAACAAAAATGGCACAATCAAGAAAACAAAAATTTCATATTAAAAAAAACACATACTCGAATACACAGATACATACAATGAGGGTTAAGCTACAGCAAATACCTACCACTTCTGCTGTAGTAAAGCACAGATGGGCTGGCTGGCTACAAAGAAAGCCACATAAATTCAAATCCATACATAGCAGCAGCAGCAGCAGTATGAATGTGTATTGTATTTTATCTGTGTAATACATGACAAAATAAAGGTGTATGATGGTGAATAAAGCAGCAACGACAAAAATACAAACTTATATTTTATTTGTATTACACACACACACGCACACAAAAGAAAGAAAATAAAAATTCGTAATAAGAAATTAAATAAATAAACCCTACCAGATAGATGCCAGCATTAAACTAAAGAGAATTATTAAAATACAGCAAAAACAACCATTAACAAACAGTGACAGCTCCCCCATAGCACTTTAAAAAAAGAGGGTACAAATAACAACAACTACAACGACAAACAGGGAATATTAAATGATTTCCCTATACAAACAGAAAATAACAATAAAATCCCCATACTTTTTTTATACAAGAAAACATTTACTGCATTAAAACAAACATCACACACAGCTACATACTACATCCTACAAAACCCCTCTCCCATTTATTCGTAGATACACTCACTCATTCATTCACTCCTCTTACTCACTCACTCACTCATTTTTCATGTGGCCAGAGATAAAGTTGAAAAACTACTTTGTTTTGTTTGGTTTTTTTCTTCAGTGTTTTATTTTTACACGAAAACGAAAGAGTCAGACTTATGTGCTTGTTTAAAGTGCAAAAGAGAAATAAAAACAATAGAGAGTCTTTAATACATAATCAAGCAAACTAAAAAGAATAGTATGTATGGCTGAGTGTGTGTGCTTTAGTATCTGTGTAGTATTGTAGTTAATGACGACAAAAAAAAGAAGAAACAAAACAACATCACCAATATCAACCATACACAGTAATCATCAAATAATATCAAACTGAATAAAAAAAACTAGCAAAACTACTTGCCACAGTTGTCGTCGTTGTTGTAGCTGTAGCCATTATTGTTTTTTTTTTTTTGCTTTACAATTTTTGCAAGTGTAGTGTGAGTGTGTTTTCCCCCCCTTCTCAGCTGTACTTTCCAAAGCACCATCAAAAGAGTTCTTATAAACACTGGGGTTAACACAAAAAATAACTTGGAAAAAATCATTAAAATCTGAAAACAAAAAATTAATTTTTATTACTAAGTTCACCTCACGAAATCACTCAAGTTATAAAAACAATTTAAGCTAGTTTAAAGCCCTTCTTAGTTCAGAAAGACAGTTTCTTAATAGCCGAGATGTCGCTCAACATGAGCAGGACACTGAGAGATAATACGTTGATGCGCCCATTAAAAACTCCTTCAGAAGTTGTTGTCAGAGCATTTTGTATATTACAGTGGCAATCGTCTGAGATTATTTTTACGCCCATTCATCAATCATATTCCATAAAGTGACAAAGTATCCTCCAAATATGACTAGTTCTCTTCATGTCGTGCAAATCATACTAACATGACAAGACGTTGTCCAAGCTAAACCAGAGATCAAATAAGATTTAGAAGACATTTTGATTGGCGCAAGACTGTTCACGTTGATATCAATGGTAGACATCTAGCAATCGTTTTTGCTGATAAATTTTTGATTAGTCAACTTCTCAATTATTTTCCAAAATTGTAGAATGCAATTACCACATTCGTGATCCAATAAATCTTATAACCTTAACAATAAACTAACAAATTCATTCGACAAAATATTTCATATTCCGGAGGATCTAACCATATATCGCACTGGTTCCTCTAAAGAGCGTCACCTAAAAATTTTTCAATTTTCACTTTTTGCTAGAAATCGATGTGCAGTGGTCATATGTACCCACTGTAAAAATCTGCTATCATTTTCTCTACTCTTTCGCCAAAAAATACAGTTGTAGCCGTTAAGTCGTTTCATTGTAATGTATTGAAAAAAAAAAAATATTTTTTTTTGCTTCTACTGAACATTTTAAACTTTTGAGTTGGCGCTCTTTAGAGGAACCAGTGCCATATGCTGATGAATGGCATAATCATAATATAGGATGGTTGTCAATACATAGTTCGCTAACTTTTAATTTTGAGGTTCAGCTATCTTGATCTTTTCTGCATCATCAATTTCACTATGGTCGAGGGTTTGCCTCTTCCTCGACTTCTTGGGGCATTCCTTGAAATTTTCATCTTAGATACGACTTCGTAGGATCGTTACACATGAACACTTCAAACTTGCATTGTAGAGTACTGTGAAATCAGATTGCTGAGTTCATTGTCATCACCTTTCATATGCATCCGAAGGCTAAAGTGATAAAGCCATTGAATCTTGGGCCCATCCCACATTTCTGCCTCCATAAAGCTTCCAAAACCCCTTAATAGTATATGTATTGTCAGCGCCTTGTAGATTACAGAGTAGACATGGAGTGGAGATCAACGTCACAGTCAAAGCCTTTGGTTTGCAGTTTGCATTCCAAGAATTTCTATCAGCGTCGTAAAGAGAAAGAGCTGATCACTTCAATCTTGCATTGTGGAGTACTGTGAAAACGGATTGCTGAGTTCATTGTCATCTCCTCTCATATGAATCCGAAGAATAATGTGATAAAGCCATTAAAGTATATTCACCAATCTTGGACCCATCCCACATTTCTGGCTTCATAAAGCTTGCAGAACCCCTCAATAATCAGCGCCTTTCGTATATATGGATTGGAAGTTAACGTGATAAGCATATAATTAAAGCCTTTGGATCGAAGTTTGCATTCCATTCCAAGAATTTCTGTCAGTGTTTTAAAGAGAAGTTGGTGAACATTTCAACCTTGCATTGTGGAGTCAGTGAAAACGGATTGCTATGTTCATTGTCATTTCATTCCATACGAATCCGGAGGATAATGTGATAAAGCCTTTGAAGTATACCCATGAATATTGTATCCATCCCACATTTCTGCCTTCATAAAGCTTCCAGAACCCCTCCTTGTGGATTACAGGTAGACATGGATTGGAGACTGGGGTCCATCCCACATTTAGCTTTCACAAAGCTTCCAGAACGCCTCCATAGTCTACGTATTGTCAACAGCTGGTGGATAACAGATTAGACGAAGGCCATCAACATCTTTTTTCCTACAAAATCTATTGGATATTAGTTATCCAAAGCATCGGTTTGTATGATAATGGATTTTACAACAAGCTGTGTATGGGTGATGGAAGAAATTAATGATTTATTTGAAAGGCTCATGTACTTCCTATGAAATTTTACATCGTTCAAAAGTGCATCGCATGGTGGCACGGAACAGAGAGCCCCAATTTTCCACGACTCTGCCGTGTATTGATCCGGCTGAATTTGATCGATGACCTGTATTGTGTTGGCATTTAGTTGATCTGCTTTTTAGAATAGTCTTGCAGATAATCCTTCAAATAGCACGATCTTGGTGGTGAATTCACTTCCCCTCAGCGAGAGATAACCATACCCTGAAATCGTTAATTCAGAATGTCCAATGTTAGAACCACATGTCGTCTACTTCCATATTGTTCAATTCGGTCCAAAAAGAAATTGGCCCGGTGGTCGACGTGGAAGACGTAAGGATAGAAGATGTCGCCAAACCAAAATCCAGAACAAACACTAAGTATTTGTGGATGCATTGCCACCTTTTGAACCTGGTGTGGTTTGTTGTCGTCCTATATACGGAAATTTAGCTTGTTAATATATAGCCATTCATCTCAAAATGTATCAAAATATATGTGGAAATACTGATCAATGATGTCGCCATCCCAAAATCCTCATTGAACAGTAAATTTGTGTGGATGCTGTACCAAGAGCTGAACCTCATATGGGTTGTGGCGTCGTCTGATATACGATAATTTTGATTGTTGGTAACGATTACATCTCGAACGAGCTGAGCAACATGGCTGTCAACAAAGATCCGTTATAAGAAAACCCTCCAGTTAAGGATCTCTGGGGGGTTTTCTTATAACGCTCCAGAGATCCTTTCAAGACGTAATTAATTCTTCTCGCAGTGATGGCTCCAAGATTCGAAATAGTGACAATTCGATAGTTTCAAAAGCCACCAGACTCCTTTGTGCCTTTCAATACATGATTAAAAAATGCCTGAATTCTCCTCGCAGTGATGGCTCCAAGTTTCGAAATATCGAGAATTCGAGTTGCGTCAATCAATCCCCTTAAGACGATTATGGTGAAGTGAAGATGTCTTTAATCTATGGCCCAGCTAAAACGCTATCGTATAGGTTTAAGACTGATTAATCATCTAAATCCTAATCAACTGAATCTAGTTTATTTAAGAAGCGTAAGTCACAATTCAATTCGTATTGTTTTAACTATTTGAGTTTGTTACGGGTGTGAAACGTGGAAAGTCACTGAGTACTTAACAACAAAACTACAAGTGTTTGTAAATAAATGTCTGCGGAAAATAAACAAAATATTTTTCCCAAATCGTATCACAAACGCAGACCTGCTGTCAATTAACAACCAAACTCCCGTCGTTCACGAAATCCGCTATTGCAAATTGTCGTGCATTGGCCACACGCTGCTTCAAGACAACATAGAAAAGGCCAGTTTACAGGGGTATTCTCAAGGTAGTCGAAATGTGGGACGACAACGAACAACATAGAGAAGATCTGTAGAAGCTGAGCGGAGGACTTACATGGTCTCAAATCAAACATATGGCACAAAAGAGAAAACGATGGAGAGCCTTCGAAAACATGTTCCCCTATCATATGAATATTAAATTCCTATTCGATATTGTATGGTACGATTATATCGCAAGAAGCTTCTTCTTTGGAGGAGAAAAAAAATTTAACTTAATCAAGGCTTTAGTATTGTTCAGGTGGCGTTTAAATTTATTGTTTAAAACACTGTGCATGATTCTTATATAGTCATAATACCAACCATCCATACTTTTAGTTAGTTTCTCGTTGTTGCTGTTGTAGTTCAACAGCAGATTTTTGCTGTTGTAGTTTATACAAACTATTCGATGTATGTAATGTTGGCGTATTTTTTTTTATCAGTCGGTCACGTATACACTATCGCTTTTAGGAAAAAAAAACAATTTTGTAAAAAAAACACAGTGTAGTTTTGTAGCCAATCCATAACCCAACCATTTTTGTTTATCTAATGGCATTGCACTACACTACACAACTTTATTTTCATGACTGACAATATACATATATTCTCTCACATACAGAAATAACTTTGGCATCCTTAACCATACCACCAACCCATCCCAGCCCAAACAGTCAACCCGCCAGTCAGACACGACATCCAGTCATCCATCCAACCAGCCATATACCTACTATATATTTCTTTTTTTTCATTTTGCTAGTAATATTTGTAATTGAAGTAGTTGCTGCTTAGCTCACACACTCAGTCGCACAGAGAGCAGCAACTACAATGAAGAAGAAACTACAGAAAAAGCAGCAGCAAATGTTCGCAATAGCATTGTGAAAAATTTAAGTAATAAAATATGAAAAGAAGAAAAAATTGAAATAGAAGTTTAAGCTAAAGACATAATGAAGAAGTAGTAGAAGAAGTTGTGGTGGAAGAAACAAAAAACTTCTAGCTTTTATTACTACTTTGTTGCGCGTTCCAAAACCATTCAAGCAAACGACAGAGCGACCGACCAACCAACCAACCATCCAACCTTTCGGTATTAGTAGTAGTTCTTCTTTATTATATTCTATTCCTCATACTTTAGCCATATACGAGTTCTTCATCATTCATACATACATACATTCATAGAAACATTATTTATTTTGTTTTTTTGCTGTTTTCTGTTCGTATATGAACATTTTTAAATGTATGTATCTAGATATTGTATATATTTATACCAGAAATGGTTATATACATCCGTAGATACAGAATGTATCTTATAAATACACACACTCGTTTACTCTCGTACTCCGTATATATCAATTTAATGAATCCCCACAATAATAACGTTCATTTATTTTCACACACCAGAAAGACAGCAACTCAAAACCTTTAAGTTGGATGGTTTTTTTTTTTTTTTTGGTCTTCTTGTATAATAAAAGTACATAAATAAAAATGCAAAAAATTGCTCTCAAGCTAAAGAAAATCGTATATTTAATCTTTGACAATATAAAAAATTTATATTGTAAAAACCTTAAATGGGGTGGTTGAGTTCTCCTACCGGGCAACATGTCAGTCAAGTCATTGTTTGTAGAATATTTTCTTTAATATAAATAGCTGGAGTTTTTTTTTCTTTTTTTGTAAGAAAATTCTTGAGATTCTTTGTAGGGAAAAAAGGTTTTTAGAATTAAGTAAAAATTATACGAGCATGATATGAAGACAATGGAATATAATGAATATTATTAAGCTGGGAGTTAAGTTTAGTTTAATAAAACTTAATAGCTGATTTGGGACAAGCAGGAGTAAGGAACTAAATTCATAGTTTTTCTTAAACTCAATTTATATTTAGTATAAGAAAACTCTACAGCTAATTTGAGATGTGCAGAAGTAATGTATAGTTTCCTGCCAATTAATCTGAAGTTTATCTTAAGCTTTAATGAAAAAACTGGCATTAACTTATGTTTAATAAAAGTAAATAGTAAAGGAAAGACTTTCTTTGCCTTTACAACAGCTCCATGGCATTTTGACACGGAAGACAAAGATCGTCCAGGCCAGTCAAAAGTTTGATGACCAAGAATTGAAGGCATTACTTCAGGAAGATTATTGTAAAACTCAACAAGAGCTTGCAAAATCATTGGTAGCTGTTCAAGAAGCAATTTGAAAACGTTTGAGAGCAGCAGGATTCATTCTAAAGCAGGGAAATGGGGTACCATAATAATTGAAGCCAAAATACGATTTTGCATGTCCGAAATGATGCTTGAACTCTATAAAAGAAAATAATTTTTGCACCGAATTATTACTTGCGATGAAAAATGGATCCATTACAATATAGCCGGATAGACACCAAATCCAAATATCCATGGGGTTAAGGTAATGATCTGTATTTGGTGGGAGCAAAAGGGTCCTATCTATTATGAGCTGCTGAACTCTAGCCAAATTATCATATTTAACCTGTAACGAACGCAACAAGAATATGCTGCCAGACATGAAACCGTAATATGCCAAATGTTGCAATACCTATTTAGAATGAAGTGGTTGGGAAGTTTTGCTTTATAGTCCAAACCATACCCCATCCGACTACTACATATTTGTTTCGATAGATGCAGAACGCCCTCTCTGGGAAACGTTTCACTTTGGAACAGAGTATCCAACTGTAGACTTGTTATTTAAACCGAAATATTACTTAAGCTACCCCTCAATTTAAAAATATAATTGTAAATCTATGTGGTCAGAAAAGTACAATTTTCAATGACCCTACCACATAAATCCGGTTAATATTTGAGGCCTTTAAATGCATATTTCATTGCCTTCGCTTAATCCTTCAAGAAAAAGGGATCAAATGGAATCAAATCTTGTGATATTGGTGGCCAATTCATGTCAACATCGCGAGAGATAACTATATACGAAGATCTATGGACAATCTCGGTTAAAAATCATCACCAGAATGTAACTTGGAAATGCTACCAACTAGTGAACCTCGTGTAACAGTTTACTTGTTGCTGAAGATGAAGTTTGCGCTAACGAACAGTCATTTGTACAAGTGTGTTCAAGATTAACGTGTGTACCTGTCCAAAAGCCTAATCGCACGGTGCTCTCAACACCGGATAGAAGTAAATACGTCTATCACCGCCTTACAAGGACCACACAATTGGCCACTTCTTGCACATTAACTGCACAGATCAATGTACAAACCGCTAGCTCGGGCTATCTAATTGCTGCCATCCATAACTACTCAAATAGCAATCCCAGGACAAATATCAAAGCAGCTATATCCGGCCTGATAAACCAGTGTGAACCTCGTGTGACAAGGTGTGACGAACTGTCATTTGTACAAGTGTGTTGAAGATTAACGTGCATACCTGCCCAAAAGCGTAATCGCACGGTGCTCCCAACACCGGATAGAAGTAAATACGTCTATCACCGCCTTGCAAGGACCACACAATTGGCCACTTCTTGCACATTAACTGCACAGATCAATGCACAAACCCCTAGCTCGGGCTATCTAATCACTGCCATCCATAGCTAGCTAGTCAAATAGCAATCCCAGGATAAATATCAAAGAAACTATATCCGGCCTGATAAACCAGTGTGAACCTCGTGTGACAAGGTTTAACGTGCGTACATGCCCAAAAGCCTAATAGCGCAGTGCTTCCAACACCGGATAGAAGTAAAAGCGTGTGACTTAATTTACACACAATTTGCATATTTTCGTATATTGACTGCACAGATCAATGAACAAGCTCCTTGCTCGGGCTATCTAATCCCCGCCATCTCATAGCTCATCTAGTCAACAAGATAGGAGACCAATTGCCAGAGTTCATCAGCGCAAGTTTTGATTAACACCAGCGACCTATAAATACCAAGCCGTTATTATTAACGTGGGCCCCCACAACACACCGTTAACAACGATCGAAAGCTATGTTCTAGCCCATGTACCACGAACGCCACCCAATCCAGCACATTAATACCACATGGCTCTGTTGTGTTCAGCAACAGCTCCTATTAGGATTCGGCTGTTCGAAATTTGTCGTAAAGGTCAAACATCAGTCATTAAACCAATCCTCTACCCGCTTTGGGTAGACAGACAGGACAAAGTCCTGGAGCTCACTGGATCCCCGCTAGATAAAGACTCTAGTAGGCTTCGAATTTAAAAAAAATTTCTAAGCAGTTGTAATACGACATTTCTATGGAGCAAATATTGGCAAATTTTAAGCATACTTCGCTTTTAGCACTAATAATGGATAAATCCAAAATTGTAGCATCGGAGTCTGCTTTCCAACTTTCTTGTGGTTAAGAATCTGTCTATATGACACTAACTCCATTCCTCGATTTTTGGAGGAGTTTAAAGTTGTGCGAATATGTGGGAAATGAAGTATGGAAATCAAGGAATTTGATTCATAAATGAGCATTGCATTTTGCCTATCCTGTTAACGGTGCATTTTAAGGAAGTTATGGCACTCAATGAATTCGATTTTTAAATCTATAGTAGGTGATAGGAGGGACTTCCTATCTATCTGTCCGATTAAAGGTATAAGAGGAAATGCTCTCGAATATTAAATATTGTGAGCATATGATAGATCTTTTGGGGACTAAGAAGACATAAGGATTGTTGGGATATACATATTAGACATGATAAAAATGCAATCCCATGAAAATTGGATTTTCGCTCTGGAACGATTAAAGTCTCAACCCAAAGATTGGTTTAACGGTTCAAAAGAAAAAGCATTCGAATATTTAATATTGTGATCATATGATGGATCTTTGTACGATTATTTGGGGATTGAGAAGAGATAAGGATTGTTGGGGTCCTGGGATATACATATTAAACATGATACGAAATGCAATACCATGACAATTAGATCTTCACTCTGGAACGATCCAAGTCTCAATCCAAAGATTGTTATATTAAGTGGTAATTTTGTCACTAGGTGGAACTTTAGACAATAAGAACATATGAACACTTTTCACTTCCATAGGGTACTCTAAAATATGAACTTAGTGAACTAAGCTGTTCATATTTTAAAATATGAACAATATGACCTATATCATCTATCTACACAGAGTTGAAATCTAAATCAACGGATAGTAACTAAATTCTACTGCTTAATAATTTTTTGACTTCCCTAGCTGTTGATGGGAATTAGATGCCATTCGCAAATATGAACAATCTTGCAAAAGTGATCGGACCTGGTTTTAATTAGTTCATATTATCGCAAGTGCACTGTATTTATGATGTTATTCTTAATGAAATTTTTATTTTATCAAAGGATTATAAAACAAAAATTCCATACAAAATTTGTTTAATAAACTTTTGATCAAAATAGTAACAGATGGGGAAACTAGGTTCTTACGAACCCAAGAGAAGGATGTGAACGAATTAATCTTAAACAAAATAGACGTATTTTAAACTTCTAATATTGATGTGAGCAATGCACAAATGGAAAATATGTAGTCTCTTCCAGACTAAACAGATTTCAGTCTAAATTCGTCTGTATTATTCAGTAAATTTCACAACTGTTTAAATAAGTACATAGGTACTCATTTTGATTTAATAGCTGCCAAACAAATATTTTAATAAACTCTCTTAAAACAAATTTCAAAATTTTCAAGCAGCAATAATTACTGCTTAAAACTTAAAAAAAAAAGATCGTTAACAATCATTGCAGTGGTCCAAAAATCGCCCATTAAATAAAGAGAAGAACAGAAGAAAAAAAAAACCGAAATTGCCTGCAGTGCTTCAATTACAAAAGCAAAATTGTTGTCAGCTTATAAACAGCACTCGTACGACTAAAAACTAATTTTCGCTTGAAGTGCAAAGAAACCTTTCAATGTGAATTTTGTTGAACAGAAAACATTAAATTTACAAATAAAAAAAAAATGAAAACAGACTCCCTCCGATGACGATGAGGTTGTTTATGATGATGATGATGAAAAAGCAGCAAAAACAGAACAAAATAAATAAAAATATCTACCAAAAACATTTAAAAAAAAATCCAACTGAAAAAGACGCACCTAGTTATTGAAAAAATATATACAAACCATTAAACTACAAGATACAAAATAAATTGTAGCTTTTGTAATAACAAGAACTACAACAATATTGTAGCATAAACATACACACATAAACATAACCATAGAAATGCGAAAAACAAACACCTTTATACAACAACTACAACAACAATCGTATAAAAACAAAATAAACACATTTTGTAAACACAATGGAAAATACAGCATGTTTTAAGGGAGCTACAGAGTGAGAAGAGCAAGAGAGTGTGTTTATTTTGTTTGTTGGTTTGTTGTTGTCTAGAGTTTGCGCATTGAGTTCAAACTACAAAAACACATTTGTGTTTATGTTGCAAAGCTACTACTTTAAGTTTTTGTTGCTGCTGCTGCTGTTTCTGTTGCTTTTATTATCGACTTTCATCAAAGTAAAGCTACAATTTTCCTTACAATGCTAGTAATGTACTAAGTATTTGTGTGTGTGTGTATTTTGTTGTTTTTTTTTAATGAATTTTTATATAACGTTAACGTCACTTGGTTTTGCTGTTTTTATTTTGTTTAACTGCCAGCCAAACGTGCTAACTGCGTTTCGAATCGATAATTTTGTTTTCTCGTCCAGGTACGAGGGGGTTCTACTGAAATTTTACACAACGTTGGGTGATTTTTAGGGAGTATTATAGAATTTAGTAGTGTTTTTTAATAGATTTTTTCATAGAATCCAATGATTGTCGGAATCGGTTTTGAAAACGACAGAAAAAGTACATTGGTCTGGTGAAATCGAAAGTTATCGGTTTTATATTAGATCTAGAATTAAATTCTTTATCGATTAAAATTTACATTGGATTTCGTAAGTCAAATGTACCTTTTTTGTCGTTTTCAAAACCGATTTCAACAATCATTGGATTCTATGACAACCCCGAATGCCTTTTAAAGTTCTTCAAATTGACTTATTAAGCAGATTTATTAGAAATTTTACCAGGTCTACTAAGTGATTTTTTAAACAGATTTTTTTTATTTTATTTTTTTATTATTTTTATTGAAAATATTTTTATTGCATTTCAAAATGAGTAATTTCAACGAATATTAATACAATTTCGCATGCCTTTGAACTAACTCTAGAATGTTTCTAATTGTATTTCAGAAATTTCCAATTGCATTTCAGAACTTCCCATTTGTATTTAAAATTTTCCAATTGATTATTATTGCCAAAAAATCCATTTATATTTCAGAAGTTTCAATTTGTATTTCAGAAATTTACAATTGTATTTCAGAATTTTCCAATTATATTTCAGAAATTTCCATTTATATTTCAGAATTTTCTAATTATATTTCAGAATATTCCAATTATATTTTAGAAATTTCTATTTGTATTTCAGAAATTTCCAATTATATTTCAGAATATTCCAATTATATTTCACAATTTACCAATTATATTTCAGAAGTTTTCATTTATATTTCAGAATTTTCTAATTATATTTCAGAATATTCCAATTATATTTCAGAAATTTCTATTTGTATTTGTAAATTCTTAAAAATAACTGCAAATGTTTGAAATACAATTGGAATTGGTATTGAATAAACCCAAAAAACATTAATTTTGATACCGTACAAAAAACTTCAACTTCGAACTTTTTTAAAAAAAATTCGAAAATAAATGAAATAAAAGTGCTCTTTAGAGATTTATTAAAAACATATGTGGGAAAAAAGACAGGTACTTCTCATATTTTTGAACTTGAAAGATTTCGAAAAAATATTTTTTTGCCAATAATTAGGTAAATAACCCATTATTTTATACTGTTACTACTCAAACCTTAATATACTGAAGATTTTATTGAAATTGGGAAACGTTATAGCTTTAACCACCGGCGTTAAATGTAGGCAAATTTTTGATTTTACATAAATCAAGTTAGCGGATTTCAAAGAAATATTTATTACCTAAGGGGTGAAGATTAAATTTTATGCTAAATTAACCCTTTAAGTTACTGAAAAAGCTTAAAATATTTGACTTTCAAATTTGATTGAAATGGATGTTTAAAAATTACAGATTTATTTCCACGTTTTTTCTTCGAAATTTTACTCGGTGTCTCATGATTAATATTTTATGCACTTGGGGTTATAGTTGACCAATATTTGCTCGGATAATTTTGTACCCAAGGCTATAAAAGCTTAATTTTCATATTTTTTTTTATCAAATTTTGTTTCTAAAGCTTCAAGATTTAATAAAAATCCTAATAAATACTCTTAATTTGATAGTATTTTGATGAAAAAGCTCAAATATTAAGAAATTTGTACTTCTGGTTCGTGGAATTTTTTAATAATTTGCACATTTTCTAGTAAATTTTTATCTTTTACATAATTCAAAGATTCTAATAAATACTTTTAATTTGACAGTATTTTAATAAAAAAGCTCAAATACACTAATACCCCGGTTTGCATTGCTTCGTTCTGCGTCGATTTGAAGCTGCGTCTTTTTAAAATTTATGTAATTATGAAAAATTATGAATCTCGGAACCAATTAAATGATCATCAATACAAATGTATGAAAAATCGTGTTTTAAATAATTTGCATACTATGTACATAACTTTAAAATCAAAATCAGTAAAACCATACAAAATTATGTTAAAACCATTTTTGAATTGGATTTAAGTAGGTTTTATGAAATAGGTACAACACTTTTTATTCGATGTAGGTACTAAATTCAGAGCAACCAACATGAAAATTTTGAAAATAGCTGATAACAAAATCAAAACAAATAGGTATAAAAACGAAGAAAGCCTTTGACAAATTAAAAAAATGAACTCAGGAGCAACAAAAAAATTCAAATGCTTTTGAACAAACAAAAACAGCTGTTGTTAAAACCAGATTTATGTAAAGTTATAATGTGAACGCAAAATCAGCTGATTAAGGTTTTAACATTAAAACGAGGTTTTAACATTAGGAGTGAAAACACTATCAGAGATCAACCACAAATTTCTGGTTGGAACAATTTCCATTATTCCAAAAAAATTCTCTTTAATTACAAAACCCAATCTTTATGTAAATCAAAAACAAATCCCTACAACCACCTGAATATTGCCTAAATCTTAATTATTTTTTTTTTTAAATAAAAATATTCAAAATCCTAAGGCTTTTTCTATATAAAATTATATGTAACTATCTACATATATCTACCTATTACGAGTTGGATTCTGATTCTTTCTTCATAACAAAATAAAAATATCCTTGTTTTTTTATGGCTCTTCTTCTTCATCTCGCACAAAACATTCAAGTTTGTTTCTTCTTCTTAAAACGAATTATTATTGTGTGTGTTTATGTTTTTGTTCGACCAAGGCGCAATGTGTATAACAGAAATCTTTGAAATAAAACAAAAAAATATACACAAACAAATAAACAACAACAAAAAAGGAGAATTATAAAAGAAACTTTACAACAATACCCTCTTAACATAACATCAACGTCGTCGTAGTCTTTGTAGTCGTCATCGTCTTCATCATCATCATCATCGTGGTCGTCAACATTATGACTATGTGCACACATACATTACTACACTACATATGGATGAGATGGCCCAACTTTAATAACACAACTTGCCATTTTTTTACTCTTTTCCTCTTATAATAATAGAACATTTTTTATACCATTTGCCTCTCTTTCGCTCTTACACGGGCTGAAATAATAAACATTAACATACACACAAACACACACGCTCGTGTACTGATATACCAGTCATACTGTAAAAGAAGAAGCAGAGTTGAGAAAAAAAAACCCAACAATTATTATAAAAACAGCAAATTAGCATCGTTGTCGAATTTCACTACTAAAACACAAACAAAACAAGACATGAACAAAACAGAAAAAACAACAACAACAAAAAAACATTTGCTGCTCTACACGAAGAGAGGAAAAAATACAAAAAGCAATGTTGTCAAATTTCGTATTACGTTTTTAAGAAGAATTTTATATTTGTACATGCATGTTTGTAAGTAAGTGTTCGTCGGTGTGTGTGTTGTATTGTAGAAATGTGTGATTTTGCTGCTAAGTTTGCAGCAGCAGAGACTACTAACTAATATTGTGTAGCTGACTAAATGTAGTACTCGATGTGTGTATATTTTTGGTCTTGTTGAGAAAAAAAAACACGTCGTTTCTGTTTTCTGCGTCTACTCTTTTTTTTTTCTGTTTGTATTTTTATTATTGTATTATTTTTGTTGTATATTTAACCATAAATGTATAGTTTGAACTCAAATGGTTTTAATACTGCTGTTGCTGCTGCCACCACTGTCGCTACTGCTGTTAATGGTATGATTTTAATGTTATTGTTGCTATAGTTGTTGTCGTCGTTATTTGGCTGTGTGATATTTTTGGTTAGCACCACCACCAGCACCATCATCATTACCGTCAGCCACCACCAAAGACAGCTTAAAGCAGCAGCAGCAGCAGCAGTAGAAGAAGCATGGTTCGTTTTAAGTTTTTTTTTTTTATAAGCAGCCATGTCATGCCATAAGAAATCCAGCAATAACATTGCAGAATTCATCCAAACATCTTAAGTTGGTTGGTTTTTAATGCTTACTGCTGCTGCTGGTGGTGGTGGTTGACAATAATGACAAATAAGAATTTTGCAGACCAAAAACAGAACGTGTATTGAAAACTGGTTATTATGGATTTTATTTTGCTCAGTTTTTTCAGTTCAGAAATGTTAGAATCTGAATAGAATCACAGTTTTAGTTAGTACATAATATTAGGTTTAATATTTTTGCTAATTTTTAACTAAGATTTTAGGTTAGGTAGGTATTTGAACAAACTAGGAACTGAGAAACAATATGGAGTCAAATTGGAAATTTTAAACTTCATCTGGGTTGGGAAATCTTATTTTTATTGAAAATACGATGGATAAATATGCATACCTTAATATATTAAAAGAAAACTTAAAACAAATCGCTGAAAAATTTGACTTGGAACGTTTGTATTGCTTCCAACAAGACAACTATTCCAAACACACCTCTAGATTAGTAAAGGAATGGCTTATTTCTAATGTTCCTAAGCAATTAAATCACCAGCTCAGTCACCTGATCTCAACCCGATTCAGCATCTATGAGATCACTTGGAATGAAAGATTCTGCAGCACAATATAACGAGTAAAGATCAGCTAAAAACTGTAATAATGGAAGAGAGGTATAAAATAGATTCCCTGACAACAACAAAGCTGGTCCATTCAGAATGAGGTCACTCAGAAAAGAGGACCTACCACATATTAAATGCAATTAAGTTTAATATTGTGATTTCTTTCGGAACATATGGATTCCGAGCCAAAAGAACTGCTCATCTTTTGAGGCCAAGAACGAATCAAGTCAATATCGTATACTCTGTTCTAAGGTGAAGCATCGATCGAAACAAATAGTATTCGGACGGGGCAAGGTCTGGACTATTAGGTGGGTGGGGCAAAACTTCCCAACCAATTCATTCTAAATAGTTTTTAACATGTATTGCAACATGTGGCCGAGCGTTGTCGTGATGGAATTTTACGGTTTCATGTCTGACCGCATATTCTGGGCGTTTTTCGGCAAATGCTTACTTCAAAAAAATCAGTTGCGTTTGGTACAGGTTCCCTGTGATGGTCTGTCCAGATTTCAGAAGCTAATAATGGATATGACGCTTTTGGTCTCACCTTAGCGCCATGGATATTTGGCTTTGGTATCGATTCGGCTGGTTGGCCGGACTTCTCATACGCTTCGGGTTATCGTAACGGATCATTCTTTCATCGCAAGTAATGATTCAGTGCAAAATTTATTTCTTTTTATAGCGTTTAAGCTTCAAAATCGTCTTTCTAGGTCTCTCAGCTTCAATTCGTATGGTACCCAATAATCCTGATCTTGGATGAATTCGCTGCTTAAGTAGCTCCAAATGATTTTGCAAGCTCTCGTTGAGTTTGAAAACCATCTTCATGGAGTAATGCCTCCAATCCTGGGTCTTCAAACTTTTTTTGGATGATCTGGCGATATTTGTCTTCTGTGGCAAAATCACCACTTCTAAACCGAAGAAACCATCTGAAGCCGATGGAAGACATTCACCTTAGTTTTAACTATGTTTTAAAATTAAAAAAGTAAAGCAAAACTTCCGGCATATGACGCTTTGTTGGCACATAATTCGACATTTTCGAAGCAAAGAAAACTTTGTTGTTTACAGTATAATGTTCAATAACTAAGTGAGAATAAATGACAGATTAAGTTATTTAAAACAAAAACCGAGTTCACTGATTTAGATACATGTAAATTTTAGATACGAGGTCTCAACATATCTTGATACGATACTAAAGTTACCTTATTCCCCCCAAATTTTCCCATTATCCCCCCTTTAAAAGGGATAACTCATTTGATTGTAAATTAGTTTATTAATTATTTCCTTCATTTCTTCTCTTTCTAGATAACCACGGCAATTTCCCTCAAAAAAAAATATAAATATATAGCGAAAAATCTATATAGAAATTAAAAAAAAGAAAAAAAATTTCAAAAATAAATCGAACCAATGAAATGAAATTTTGCATGCAAATAATAATAATAAATAATATGCAGAAATGAGAAAACAAAATATCGCTAATTGACGATTTTTGTTTTCACAGCAAAAATTTTTGAATGGGTTTGGAGTGCGCCCATTTAAAAAAATAAAATTCGCCTCCATGAAGTTTCATAAACAAAAATGGTACGAGAGACCAACAACGTTTGTTTTGGACAAATAGCCCAAGAAACACAAGTTGTTGTACGTGAGGATAATAAAAGAGATCATTTAAAACGGTAAGTTAGTTCTTCTCGCTAATAATACAATAAATTTAATTAAGTTTTCTAATCTTGAAAAAAAAAGAATAAACAATTCCTTTCAAATTAATTGTATCCTTTTTTTCACATTTTTTCAAACAATAAATTACTACGTATTTCTGTTAAATTCTGTTTAAAATAAATTTCAACTTAAAATCAATTTCATACTTCAGTGAATTTAAGAAATCATTCAAAATCCATTGTGCCGTAAATAAATTAGAAATAAGTGTTAAATTTGTTTTAATTTTTTTTTGGTGATGATGATGATGAGGCAGTTTTTTTTTCATGCCCTTCACTTCCTTTCATTGTTTGTTTGGAATTCAAATGGATTTTTGTTGGGGAATATAAACTGACTTAAACTAAATGGTAGTTTTTAAACACAGTAGAATTGATAGTTTATATAGTGTAAACCATAGTTTACATAGTGTAAACCCAAGTTTACATAGTGTAAACTATAGTTTACATAGTGTAAACTATAGTTTACATAGTGTAAACTATAGTTTACATAGCGTAAACCCTAGTTTACATAGTGTAAACCATAGTTTACATAGTGTAAACCATAGTTTACATAGTGTAAACCATAGTTTACATAGTGTAAACCATAGTTTACATAGTGTAAACCATAGTTTACATAGTGTAAACTATAGTTTACATAGCGTAAACCCTAGTTTACATAGCGTTAACCCTAGTTTACATAGTGTAAACCCTAGTTTACATAGTGTAAACCCTAGTTTACATAGTGTAAACAATAGTTTACATAGTGTAAACAATAATTTACATAGTGTAAACAATAATTTACATAGTGTAAACAATAGTTTACATGTAAAACAATAGTTTAGTTTACATAGTGTAAACAATGGTTTACATAGTGTAAACAATGGTTTACATAGTGTAAACAATGGTTTACATAGTGTAAACAATGGTTTACATAGTGTAAACAATGGTTTACATAGTGTAAACAATAGTTTATATAGTGTAAACAATGGTTTACATAGTGTAAACAATGGTTAACATAGTGTAAACAATAGTTTACATAGTGTAAACAATAGTTTACATAGTGTAAATAATAGTTTACATAGTGTAAACAATAGTTTACATAGTGTAAACAATAGTTTACATAGTGTAAACAATAGTTTACATAGTGTAAACAATAGTTTACATAGTGTAAACAATAGTTTACATAGTGTAAACAATAGTTTACATAGTGTAAACAATAGTTTACATAGTGTAAACAATAGTTTACATAGTGTAAACAATAGTTTACATAGTGTAAACAATAGTTTACATAGTGTAAACAATAGTTTACATAGTGTAAACAATAGTTTACATAGTGTAAACAATAGTTTACATAGTGTAAACAATAGTTTACATAGTGTAAACAATAGTTTACATAGTGTAAACAATAGTTTACATAGTGTAAACAATAGTTTACATAGTGTAAACAATAGTTTACATAGTGTAAACAATAGTTTACATAGTGTAAACAATAGTTTACATAGTGTAAACAATAGTTTACATAGTGTAAACAATAGTTTACATAGTGTAAACAATAGTTTACATAGTGTAAACAATAGTTTACATAGTGTAAACAATAGTTTACATAGTGTAAACAATAGTTTACATAGTGTAAACAATAGTTTACATAGTGTAAACAATAGTTTACATAGTGTAAACAATAGTTTACATAGTGTAAATAGTGTACATCATAGTTTACCCATGTCATCTATTATTATATGAAAAAATCTATTAAATTTTAAGACTTCAACAATGTTTCAACAAACAATTGCTACTTGAAAAAGCAAAAAAAAAAGAAAAATATTAAGACCAGTTTATTAACAACAACAACAAAAAACACCGACAGTCACAAACAAGTCTAAACACACATCTGCGATCATCATTATTATCAATTTGATGATCATTATATGAAAAATAATTCAATAGCTTAAATCTCATTTTAAATTTCTTTTCTGTAGTGGAAAATTTTCCAAAAACAATCAATACCATTTTCAAATAATGAATATCGAGTCACTCACTGTAAGTAACTTCTAAATAACCTTAAAACTTTAAAATACAAAGCCATTGTATTTAACTCCTCAATATCACACTTTGAACAAAAATAAAAAAAAAAAACAAAATCGAAATACACAACAAAAAAAATCCGGAAAAACAACCAACCTTTATGGTAATCTTAACTTTTGTTATTATTGTAGTTTACCTTTTTTCGATATTTGGTCAACACTAGCAACGTTAGGTAAAAAATAATGGAGAAAAAAAAATTAAAAACAAATATTGTCTTTTTGGTTTTGTTGGTATTTGTAAGTTTCTATTTATTTTTCATATTAAAACTGGTAACGTTTTTAAGTAGCTACATTTTGTTTTTATATTTTTAAACCTTTTTTTTAGAAATAAATTCCTATTCGTGTGTTTTTTTTTGTTGAAATTTTTAAAAACAAGTGTTGTCACTTTTTGTAGCTAAACAAAACAAGCGTGTCTACACGTACATGGTGGGAGTTTTTTGGAATTCTGGTAGAAATTCATTTTAATTTAGAGAAAAACTCAATTATAATGAAGGGAAGTTTTAATTAAAACTATATATTCGAAACTGAGAAAGGATTCACTTTTTAAGAATTCTTTTCATTTCTCTTCTATAAATTTGAGATGCAAATTTACAAATTCTTTTAATTATATTTTAACATGTCTTATTATAAAATTCAAAATATCTCTTATTAAACAACAATTAAATATCAAAGAAAGACCCTCTAACCGATTTTTTTCAATATGTGTAGCATTTTGACATTTCAAATGTCAAAATTAGACAGCTGTTTGTTTACAAAAAAAAAAAAACAGCTCTACAAACTTGCAAATTTTATTTACAATTTTTTTTTTCACTCAAATATAAACACAAACCTCTAAATGTAAAAAAAATTCAATAATTTTTGTTTGAAATAATTTATTGTAAAAAATTTGCCATTAATTATTGTGGCTTTTGTTTTTTTGTTAATTTCTTTTTCAAAAACACCGCTAAATATAATTAGACAACAAAATACCTTCACGTTTCTAAATTTGTTTCGCATTTTCAAATTAAAATACGTGTAAGAACATTTTTTATTTATTTTTTTTTTGTTTCGTTTTCAAATCTTAATGAGTAAGTAGTGGCTAAGTGTGTGTGTGTGATTTTTAATAAAATATAATAAAATAAAATAGAAAAACAACAATTTATTTAAAAATCACACAACTGTTCAGATTATAACATGATGACCTTCGATTATCAGAACTAGAACAAAAATAAATTTTATTTATTTCTGTTTTCAAATAAATTTTGTATGTATTTGAGTGTTAAATTAGTGGAATTAGAGAAAAACAAAAAATAAAATTGAAAATAAAATATTTTATTATGATTTGTAAAACAAAAAAACCTGATAGTAGAAATTGAAATTAAAGTTTATTTGATATGACAATTTTGTAATTTTACAAGTAGAGATTAAAGACGATTTTGAATATTTTTTTTTTTTGGAAAATGTAATGACAGCTAAATATTGCATCACTTTTAAAATTTTAAATAGAATTATCAGTAAAATTAAAGGAAAAAAATAATGAATTTATGTCTATTAAAATTGAAATAATTTCTGCCTTGACTAAAAACCTTTTTGTATAAAATTTATCATATACAGTGGTGGTCAAAACATATGCAACCAGCAACAGAATTTTACAAAAGTGGTTTAAACTAGTTTAATATGTAAACAAAAATATTCATTTGCTTATAATATTTTTTAATTAATGCTTTAAAAATAAGAATATGAAATTTAATTCAGAATTTTTTGCATTGAAAAGAAAAAAAAAATAAAAAACTACATATGGGTTGATATTTCATTGGCCAAAACATATGCAACTAATTGCTTTTAAAACATTTCTGTCTATAAAACTTAATATTTCGTGGCAAATCCTATATTTTCAATGACGGCCTTACATCGGCAAGGCAGTGAAGCTATCAAATTGGTAATAAAATTTGCAGGAATAGCGTTCCAAGCATCTACCAATCCTTGAAACATAATATCTGAATTAGTGCAATTTTCGGGGTCGATTCTTTGATTAACGATTTCCCAAATGTTCTCAATGGGATTTAAATCTAGTAATTGTGGTGGCCATTCCATTACCGAAACTCTTTCTTGTGCTAACCACGATTTAACAACATGTGAAGAATGCTTGGGGTCGTTATCGTGCTGAATAACTCATCGAAGAGGCATATTATCCTCAGAATTTGGAAGCATTACTCTTTCCAAGATGTCTCTATAGATAAATCCATCCATTATTTCATTAATTTAGAGCGATGGGACAACTCCAGCAACAGAAAAACTGCCCACATACCATCACGTTGCATCCTCCATGTTTCAGTGTCTTTTTACAATATCGTGCTTGAAGCCGCGTGTTAAGTGGTCGTCTTACGTAACACATGAAATCACTTCCGATGATATTAAATTCGGATTCGTCGCTAAATAGGACAGTCGTCCATTTGTTTTCTGGCCAATTTAAATACTCCATAGCAAACTTCAAACGTTTCTTTTGATTACGTTTTGATATAAGCGGTTTTTGCGCGTAGGGAAAACGTCGGTGAAGCATGCAGGATGCAACGTAATGGTATGGGGGTTGTTTTTCTGCTGCTGGAGTTGTCCCATCGCTCTAAATTAATGAAATAATGGATGGATTTATCTATAGAGACATCTTGGAAAGAGTAATGCTTCCAAATTCTGAGGATAATATGCCTCTTCGATGAGTTATTCAGCACGATAACGACCCCAAGCACTCTTCACATGTTGTTAAATCGTGGTTAGCACAAGAAAGAGTTTCGGTAATGGAATGGCCACCACAATTACTAGATTTAAATCCCATTGAGAATATTTGGGAAATCGTTAATCAAAGAATCGACCCCGAAAATTGCACTAATTCAGATATTATGTTTCAAGGATTGGTAGATGCTTGGAACGCTATTCCTGCAAATTTTATTACCAATTTGATAGCTTTACTGCCTTGCCGATGTAAGGCCGTCATTGAAAATATAGGATTTGCCACGAAATATTAAGTTTTATAGACAGAAATGTTTTAAAAGCAATTAGTTGCATATGTTTTGACCAATGAAATATCAACCCATACGTAGTTTTTTAATTTTTTTTTCTTTTCAATGCAAAAAATTCTGAATTAAATTTCATATTCTTATTTTTAAAGCATTAATTAAAAAATATTATAAGCAAATTAATATTTTTGTTTACATCTTAAACTAGTTTAAACCACTTTTGTAAAATTCTGTTTCTGGTTGCATATGTTTTGACCACCACTGTATATCTGATTTATCTTCTTTTTTTGTTTCTTTTAAATATATTATTATGCCATTGTTTTTTGTTTATTTCTACAAATTGTGCGTCATTTGTTTTATAATTTGTTTTTTTTTATGTCTTTTACGCACTTGAAAATAAAATGTTTAATGTGTGCAAGAAATTTCAGGTTTTGTGTTTGATTTTTTCGGGCCTAAAGCCTCTATAACAAATTGTTGTTAACAAATTTTTAAGTTTTTTTTTTTTGTTTAAACATTTCATTGTCAATGTCATATTTTGTATGTTTATTTTTAAATGTTTTTTTATATTGTACAAACAACTCAAATTTGTTTAAACATTAAAATTTTTAGGTTTTTAAAATGAAAAGTGACTGGCCGGCCATCAACAAGACTCTTAAGCTTATCATCTGTTAATTTTACTAAGCAAATATTTTTTTTTTGCTAAAAACAAACCATCAAATTTAGGTTTATTGATCTTTTTTTTGTAGGGGAATTATGAAAAATTCCATTACATTATTTAATCAATTTTAATAATATTGTATTATTATTATTTTATGAGCTGAACTGCTTATAATTTTTGTAGCTCTAGTGCTAAAATCTTAAGATTTGGCTGATTTTAATAAATTGTACTTTGTTTACATATTTTCTTCCTTAACTGTACTGTTTTTGTCGATTTAGAGCTGGCAACCCTAGCAAAACCCGTTAAAAATAATAAAGAGAGACAAATTAGCAAAAACAACAAAGTGTCATAGACTAAAGAAACAACAACAACAAACAATGCACAGTGATAAGAAAAATGTCTGCTGCAATGTTATTGTTTATTATTTTCCTATTGTTTTTTAGAAAATCTGACAGATTTTAATGTATTAAACAGAAATTATCATTTAAAATGGATATTTTCTTCAGAATTTTATTCGCTTTCTAGTAATTTTGCTATCTGACGTATTTTTATGCCCAATTTTAACAAACTTGAAAGAAAATAAAAGTAAATATGAATTATTCCGTTTAAAAATAAATTTTTTTTCGTAATATGTTACCCTATACTTGATAAATTTTTGTCTGATAAACGCCAAGATATAAAATTATCAGGTATAGCCTCCATTTATTGCTGTTATTGCTTCGTCATGGCAAGATTTGTTAGGTCTTTTGCTCAGACAACTTTGTCTTGACAACAAACGACATTTATTTTTATGATAAATATTTGTCATAAATATTTTATTAACAATTTATTGAAGTTATGAATTTTTTAAGAAAATTAAAATTTTTCTCCAAAAAAAAGTTTTTCTTTTCATTGCATTAA